>NC_057811.1:406673477-406674691 GCF_018294505.1 Triticum aestivum | reverse complement strand
CTGCCGCTTCCGCGAGCGGGCTCCGCCTTGCCGCACCGGCCGGGTCGCCGCTGCCACCTTCGCGCGCTGGCTCCGCCTGCGACGCCCTGCCATGCGTGGCCGCCTCCGCTTCGCCTGGTCGGCTCCTCCTCGCCCAGCCGCCTCCACCGCGCTAGGCTGCCTCACCTCCGCACCCGGACGGCTGGCTCCGCCCCGCACCCAGCTCGGCCTCCCCTCCCGCCTGCTGCAGAGCTTGAGGTCCAGCCGCCTGCTGCGGCCGAGTGCCCGAAGAGAAAAGAGAGGGCTGACTGCCCAAGCCGGTTGCTCAGCTAGATGGGTGCAGGAGATGAAAAGTCAGAGGCCGGCTGGCCATGAAAAAAAAGAGAAAAAATACGTGTGTGCATCCGGCTGCCCAGAGCCGGGTGAAGAAAAGGCCGGGTGCCCACGACCGACTGGCAGAAAACAAATTTAGTTCGGGTGGAAAAAAGAGGCCGGCTGCCCACGCTAGCTAAGAGAAAAGTCAGGCCGGGTGCCCAGCCGGCTGACTAAAAAAGGAGGATCCGACTTTGCAGACTGTAGTCTAGCCGACTGCTCTGGCCAACAGCCCGCGTTGCCGCTCGGCCGGCTGGTTCGTTTGCCCGCTTCGCTGCCTTGCCGACCGACAAGCCGGTCCAGCTGAACACAGCCGGCTGACGAGAAAAAGAGAAGAAGACAAAGTAGTCGCCGGGAGATCCGGCCTGACTGTTCAGTAGTCGACCCGAATCTCGGGGGCTTCACCCAGCGGGTGCGCTGACGCGCCCCCGCGAAGAAGAAGACAAAGTAGTCGCCGGGAGATCCGGCCCGACTGCTCAGTAGTCAGCCCGAATCTCGGGGGCTACACATAGCGGGTGTGCTGACGCGCCCCCGCGAAGAAGAAGACAAAGTAGTCGGCGGGAGATCCGGCCCGACTGCTCAGCAGTCGGCCCGAATCTCGGGGGCTACACTCTGCGGGTGCGCTGACGCGCCCCCGCGAAGACGAAGACAAAGTAGTCGCTGGGAGATCCGGCCCGACTGCTCAGTAGTCGGCCCGAATCTCGGTGGCCACACCCGGCGGGTGCGCTGACACGCCCCCGCGAAAAAGAAGACAGAGTAGTCCCCGGGAGATCCGGCCCGACTTCTCAGCAGTCGGCCCGAATCTCGGTGGCTACACCCAACGGGTGCACTGACGCGCCCCCGTGAAGAAGAAGACAAAGTAG
>NC_057811.1:406671088-406672757 GCF_018294505.1 Triticum aestivum | reverse complement strand
GACTGCTCAGCAGTCGGCCCGAATCTCGGGGGCTACACCCAGCGGGTGCGCTGACGCGCCCCCGCGAAGAAGAAGACAAAGTAGTTGCCGGAAGATCCGGCCCAACTGCTCAGCAGTTGGCCCGAATCTCGGGGGCTACACCCAGCGGGTGCGCTAGTGCGCCCCCGCGAGGAAAGAGGACAATGCAGTTGCCGGGAGATCCGGCCCGACTGCTCAACAGTCGGCCCGAATCTCGGGGGCTACACCCAGTGGGTGCGCTGGCGCGCCCCCACGGAAAATTGCAAGAAACGAAAATAAGAGACAAAAGAAGAGTTTTGTCCGGCTGCCAGCAGCCGGCAGAAGAGAAGAAAGAAGAAAAAGGGCGCTGCCAGACGCCTCGCCACCTGGCCGGCTGTGCCAGGCCGGCTCGGCTGCGTTCTGCTTGCCCTGAGACGTTTCTTCCCGCAGACAGCTTAGTAGCATGCGCGGTACCAAAGGCCCACTCTTAGTCACAGACCGCAGAGCGGCTGTCCGGCTAGCAAGAGTGAACGCTGGAGGCCACCCACGCGAAAAACGTCCGGGAAGAAAAATGGTTCGGGCGACCCGGCCGTTTTCTTTATGAGTATCTACTCGGTTAAATTCGCTCCCAGAGTCTAAGTATTGTACACTCCACTCCGCGGCCCACTCTCAGCCACAGACCGCAGAGCGGCTGTCCGGCAAGCGAGAGCACAAGCCAAAGAGCGGAGGGAACACAAAAAAGATTGAAGGGGCCTCGGACGAAACTGAGTCGGCACCCTCCGCATAAAACTTGCAGTGCTAAAAGCAATCATTTAATATATCTGCGTGGACTAACTTTGTCTTTTGCATGATCATTTCCATGAAACACCCGCCAAAAAATCTCCGCCAACTTTGCCAAGTTGCCCGGAGGCTTGGGGGCTACTGTCGGAGTAATTGGCCACGGATACCCCGAAGACGGCGAGACAACAATTCAAGACATCGGGGCTAGCAAAGCCCCTCAGTCCGACTGCCCGGCTGCTCCTGCCGGCTCCCCGTCCGACTGCTCTGCCCGGCCGGCTGCCGGCTGCCGACTGCGCCAACCAGCCGGCTGCCGACTACAGCCTAACCCGACACCGACAAGACCCCGACGAGACGGCCATACCGGGAACGAGACAGCTGTACCGCGACGCCATCATGTACAGTGTCACTTGTCCCTGGGCACTATTTATGAAGTGACCCAGGGGACAAGTGTGACACCCCAGCATGCCTAGCTACCATACCTACCTAGCTTACATCCTAAGCTACCCCTCAAGCCTATATATATGAGCATCCATCCATCCATCCAGGATGGACACACACTCATGCATGCACGCTCATGCACTTGCGGCCACGCACACACTTGTGCTCGTATGCATATACAAAGCCAGATGCCTATGGCTCTGAGCTCAGATACAGCTCCAGGAGCAACTCTGTACCAGATATACTACAGATACTCAGACATGCAGGAGTAGGGGTGTTATCTCCCCGGAGAGCCCCGAACCTGGGTAAACTAGCGCATGCTACTCGCATACCCGCTCCCGGTCCTATCAGCAGCAGTCTTACCCTCACACTAAGCCCTTGTGGCATCTGTCGACTCGCAAGCCCTCGTGAGAATACCACGATAGTGTGTGCATGTGTGTGTGATGGAGTCTTA
>NC_057811.1:406281563-406346723 GCF_018294505.1 Triticum aestivum | reverse complement strand
GACCGCCTTTTCAGTTTTAAAAAAAATAAAAGAAAATGATGGAAATGTCAAAAAATAAAAGAAAATAAGTTTCCATGTGATATGTGGTCTAGTTGTTGGGAAAATTTACAAATATGAATTTCGACTTTATTTGCAAAATCTCTCTGGAATTTGTAAAATGGGCATAACTTTTGCATACGAACTCGGATTAAAAAGTTTTTATATGAAAAATCATCTACTCGAAAAGATACATCTGAATTTAACGGGGGAACCCCGTTAAACATTTTCATAATCCTCAAAACCCTAACAGAAAAAAAGTTACGGGGCTTTCAAGATCTAGAGGCAAACAAATTCAAAAAAATTCAAACTTACTAGTGGCCCACCGTTTGCTAGGTGCGCCACTAGTAACAGAAAAAAATTGGTGTTGAATTTTTTTGTTGGAATTTTTTTCAAAAAATGATACGTATTATGACCGGGAAGTTTGAAATATTTTTCAAAATTTCATCATACTCATGAACATGAACAAAGTCCTAGACATCAACAAGGTTTAATAGGATTGATATGGTAGATATATCAACTAGTGCCTGTTAAGTGAGGTGGTGCTGGGGTTGCATAGAACTGTGAAGTTAAGCGTGCTCGGGCTGGAGTAGTGTGAGGATGGGTGACCTTCTGGGAAGTTTGACCACTTAGTGCGATTTGACTTGAGATTAAGCATATTGACCCGAGATTAAGCCATAGTGACCCGAGATTAAGAAAAAAAACGAAAAAAAATTGAAAAAATATTTCTGAAAAAATATTTGAAAAAAAATTGTTACTAATGGCGCACTTCTATGTGGTGCGCCATTACTAAGTCATATAGTAATGGCACACGGCATGATGCGCCATTAGTATACCAGATACTAATGGCGCACCAGTGGTGCGCCATTAGTATTTAATACTAGTGGCGTGGTACTAGTGGCGCACCAGTAGTGCGCCATTAGTAGGCAAAACTGGTGCGCCACTAGTAGGCCTTTTCCTAGTAGTGAGTAGGTAAATGATAAAAAAGATAATTTTTGATGTGGAATGCTACCTAGCATAATCTTGATCACGTATCTAATCATGGCATGAATGTTAAGACACGAGTGATTCAAAGCAATAGTCTATCATTTGTCATTAAGACAATAATACTTCAAGCATACTAATAAAGCAATCATGTCTTTTCAAAATAACATGGCCAAAGAAAGTTATCCCTACAAAATCATATAGTCTGGCTATGCTCCATCTTCACCACACGAAATATTCACATCATGCACAACCCCGATGACAAGCCAAGCAATTGTTTCATACTTTTGATGTTCTCAAACCTTTTCAACTTTCACGCAATACATGAGTGTGAGCCATGGATATAGCACTATAGGTGGAATAGAAAATGATGATGGAGGCTGTATGGAGAAGACAGAAAAGGAGAAAGTCTCACATCGACGCGGATAATCAACGGGCTATGCAGATGCCCATCAGTTGATCTCAATGTGATGAGTAGGGATTGCCATGCAACGGATGCACTAAGAGCATAAGTGTATGAAAGCTCAAACTGGAAACTAAGTGGGTGTGCATCCAACTTGCATGCTCATGAAGACCTCGGGCATTTGAGGAAGCCCATCGTTGGAATATACAAGCCAAGTTCTATAATGAAAATTCCCACTAGTATATGAAAGTGATAACTCAAGAGACTCACTATATGAAGAACATGGTGCTACTCTGAAGCACAAGTGTGGTGAAAGGATAGTAACATTGTCCCTTCTCTCTTTTTCTCTCATTTTTTTGTTTTTTTCTTTTTTTTTCTTTTTTCAGGCTTCTTTGGCCTCTCTATTTTTTTGGGGGCTTCTTTGGCCACTTTTATTTTGGTAACCTCACATGGGACAATGTTCTAATAATGATGATCATCACACTTTTATTTACTTACAACTCAATATTACAACTCGATATCTAGAACAAAGATATGACTCTATATGAATGCCTCCGGCGGTGTACTGGGATGTGCAATGATCTAGCGTAGCAGTGACATCAAAAAACGGACAAGCCATGAAAACATCATGCTAGCTATCTTACGTTCATGCAAAGCAATATGACAATAAATTCTCAAGTCATGTATATGATGATGAGGGAAGTTGCATGGCAATATATCTCGGAATGGCTATGGAAATGCCATGATAGGTAGGTATGGTGGATTTTTTGAGGAAGATATAAGGAGGCTTATGTGTGATAGAGCGTACCGTATCACGGGGTTTGGATGCACCAGCGAAGTTTGCACCAACTCTCGAGGTGAGAAAGGGCAATGCACGGTACCGAAGAGGCTAGCAATGATGGAAGGGTGAGAGTGCGTATAATCCATGGACTCAACATTAGTCATAAAGAACTCACATACTTATTGCAAAAAAATATTAGTCATCGAAAGAAAGTACTACGCGCATGCTCCTAGGGGAATAGATTGGTAGGAAAAGACCATCGCTCATCCCCGACCGCCACTCATAAGGAAGAAAATCAATAAATACCTCATGCTCAAACTTCGTTACATAACGGTTCACCATACGTGCATGCTACGTGAGTCACAAACTTCAACACAAGTATTTCTACAATCCACAACTATCCACTAGCATGAATCTAATATCATTTATATCGCAAAACTATTGCAAGGAATCAAACATATCATATTCAGTGATCTACAAGTTTTATGTAGGATTTTATGACTAACCATGTGAATGACCAGTTCCTGTGATCTCTCTAAATAGATATAAGTGAAGCAAGAGAGTTCAATTATTTTTCACAAAAGATATGCCCATGCTCTAAAAAATATAAGTGAATCAAAAGAGTATTCTACAAATGCCGGTTTTCTATGTGAAGAGAAACAGGCAATCCAAACTTCAAATGATATAAGTGAAGCACATGAAGCATTCTATAAAGCCATACTCAAAAGATATAAGTGAAGTGCAAAGAGCATTATATAAATCAACCAAGGACTATCTCATACCAACATGGTGCATAAAATAAAAGTGAAAACTAATTGCAAAAGACGCTCCAAGATTTGCACATATCGCATGAACGAAACGAATCCGAAAACATACCGATACTTGTTGAAGAAAGATGGGATGCCTTCCGGGGCATCCCCAAGCTTAGACGCTTGAGTCTCCTTGAATATTTACTTGGGGTGCCTTTGGAATCCCCAAGCTTGAGCTCTTGTCTCTCCTCCTTCTCCTCATATTGAGACCTCCTCGATCTTCGAACAGTTCATCCACACAAAACTCAACAGAAACTCGGTAAGATCCGTTAGTATAATAAAGCAAATCACTACTCTAAGTACTGTTGCAAACCAATTCATATTTTATTTTTGCATTGTAGATACTGTAATATAACTTTTCCATGGCTTAATCCACTGATAGAAATCGATAGTTTCATCAAAACAAGCAAACTATGCATCAAACAGAATCTGTCTTAAACAGGACAGTCTGTAGTAATCTGAACATTCACCATACCTCTGTTACTCCAAAAATTCTTCCAAAATTAGGAAACATAAACAATTTGTATAGAAAGACATTGCAAAAAGTTTCAGAACCATTTGACATTCCAGTAAAAAAATGTAAAATCGCGCACTACAGCCAAAGTTTCTATCCTGCACCGCACAAACCAACAAGCATTGTAAACATCCTAAAGGCAAACCTTGGCACATTATTTTTATTATACATTGTAATTGTACCAGGGTATAATTATTTTTGTTGAAAAGTTGCTGTAATCAAGATTCACAAAGTTTCCGTGAGCATGAACAAAGTTCAAGTCTAGCACCCACTTTAACAATGCTCGTCTTTCTCACTTTCGCTTTTCTTAGGTTCCCCTCTTTCTTTCTTTTTTGTTTTTAAACTTTATAAAAGAAAACAACAAAAATAAATGACTCTCTAAAACTTCCGGGTTGTCTCCCTGGCAGCGCTTTCTTTAAAGCCATTAAGCTAGGCATATAGTGCTCAAGTATTGGATCCACCCGGTTCCCAAGGTATATCAAAGCCAATTTTAATTCACAATGATTTGTGATTTAGTATTGAGCACAAAGTAACATATATCATGCAACAACGAAGTATAACTATCTTCCTATGCATCGGCATGTCATAAAAGAACAATTCATGCACACATAGTAAAGGCCAATGCATAGTATAAACAGTTTCTTGCGATTTTATCGTGTTGGAAACATAGAGAGTGGAGATATAGTTCATCTCTCATAATAATTGCAAGTAGGAGCAGCAAGCACATGCATATTATATTCATATCATGTGCAACGGTAAATGGCAACCCATCAATATAATCCTTAATAAGTGCAAACTTCTCCGATATAGAGTAGTCGGGAGAATTCAAAAAGATAATAGGACTATCATGTCTGGGTGAAATAGCAACAATTTCATGTTTAACATAATGAACTATAGCAAGTTCATCTCCATGAGCATAATTCATATTGGCATCTTGGGCACAAGCATAGCAAGCATCATCAAAAAGGGATATTTCAAAAGAATCAGCGGGATCATAACAATCATCATAGCATTCATCCTTCGGTAAGCATGAAGGGAAATTAAACTATGTATGAGTTTAAGAGTTACTCTCATTAGAAGGTGGGCACGGGTAGCTAATCCGCTCTTCCTCCTTTTGTTCTTCGCTGTCCTCATCATCTTTTTCATCCAATGAGCTCACAGTGTCATCAATTTCTTCTTCCATAGACTCCTGCAAACAATTAGTCTCCTCTTGGACAGCGGAGACTCTCTCAATAAGATCATCAATATCGGAATTGAATTCATAATTCTCATAGCAATATTTAAGGATAGCTAAATTTTCAGGTCTATAAACTGAATCATCAAAATTTTCACACTCTTTAAACAAAGATTCAATTTCATAAGCACCCATAAAAGCAACAAATTCTTCTATTTGTTCCACATCATAGTAATTATATATACCATTAGCATAAGAAGCCAAGGTTTTATCATCATTAAATTTGCATGAAAAGGGAAGGTGTGGAGCCTTCATCCTAGAGCAACAAGTATAATCATATCTCAAGCATAGTTGCTGAGCATACCACTTCAACATATAAATTTGATCCCATAATAGTTTCCCTTTTTGAGTCAAGCAATAATCCCTAAAGTATTCACGTTGGTCCAACGTGTCTCCCATTACATAATTGAATGAGGTTTTCTCAGGATTATCAAAGTGGTACAAAATATTTTTCACATAATGATCATCGAGGGTTTTAGGAGGTTCCCCATCTCCATGAGTAGCAAGTACACCTAATTGTTTTTGGTATTTCGTGTTCCATATCCATAACTAAAGATAAAGAACAACTAAGAACAGCAAATAAAAATTACTTAGTGATAAAGCAAATAAGCACACACGAGAATATTCACCCCACGCTATGGCTCCCCGGCAACGGCGCCAGAAATAGGTCTTGATAACCCACAAGTATAGGGGATCAATTGTAGCCTCTTTCGATTAGTAAGTGTGTGGAACCCAATGAGGAGCTAAAGGTAGAACAAATATTCCCTCAAGTTCTATCGACCACCGATACAACTGTACGCACGCTTAACGTTCGCTTTACCTAGAACAAGTATGAAACTAGAAGTACTTTGTCGGTTTTTTTGGATAGGTTTGCAAGATAATAAAGAGCACATAAATAAAAAGGAGGGGCTGTTGAGATAAAAGACACAACTAAATTAGTTTTAGTAAAGGATTTTTTTGTCACGAGAAAGTTATTTGTCCCTAGGCAATCGATAACAAGTACCGGTAATCATTATTGGAATTTTATTTCAGGGAGAGGCATAAGCTAACATACTTTCTCCTGTTTGATCATATGCACTTACAATTGGAACTCTAGCAAGCATCCGCAACTACTAAATATCATTAAGGTAAAACCCAACCATAGCATTATAAGGCATCAAGGCCTCTTTACTCCCATACGCAAACAACCTACTTACTCAGGTATGTGCTTCTGTCACTCACGCCACCCACCATAAGCAAATCATGAACATATTGCAAACCCTACAGCGGGGATCCCTCATGCTTGCGCGACATGGAGAGCACCATAGGACAGCACCAATAATAAAACATGCAACTCACCAATCACGATCATCAATTAACCCATAGGAAAAAATGGATCTACTCAAACATCATAGGATAGCCATACATCATTGGGAAATAATATATAGCGTTGAGCACCATGTTTAAGTAGAGATTACAACGGGTAAAAGAGGGGTTACACCGCTGCATAGAGGGGGGGAATAGTTGGTGATGATGGCGGTGAAGTTGTTGGTGTAGATTGTGGTGGCGATGATGGCCCCGGCGGCACTCCGGTGCCACCGGGAGCGAGGGGGAGAGAGCCCCCCTCCTTCTTATTCTTCCTTGACCTTCTCCCTATATGGGAGAAGGGTTTCCCCTCTGTTCCATGGTCTCCATGGCATGGGAGGGGCGAGAGCCCCTCCGAGATTGGATCTGTCTCTCTGTCTCTCTCTGTTTCTGCGCTCCCTGATTCTGCCCTTTCACCGTTTCTTAAATTCCGAGAGATCCGTAACTCCGATTGGGCTGAATTTTGGAAAAAATCTCTATCCGGATATTAGCTTTCTTGCGGCGAAAGAAGGGCACCAACCGCCTTACCGGGTGGCCACGAGGGCCCAGGGCGCGCCTGACCCCCTGGGGCGCGCCCCCTGCCTCGTGGCCCCCTCGGGCATCGTATCGCGTTGATTCTTCTTCCCAAAAATCACATATATTACAAAAAAATTCTCCGTTGGTTTTTATCCCGTTTGGACTTTGTTTGATATGGATTTTCTGCGAAACAAAAAACATGCAACAAATAAGAACTGGCACTGGGCACTGGATCAATATGTCAGTCCCAAAAAATAGTATAAAAAGTTGCCAAAGTATGTAAAGGTTGTAGAATATTGGCATGGAACAATAAAAAAATTTAGATACGGCAGAGACGTATCACGCGTCTACAACGCTATCATCTCATCGGACGAACACCAGTTCGGACTCTTCTCGACCCAGGAGGTGAGTCGTATGGGAGCGCCGGAGCGAAATTCAGTGGCTGCAGCCCAGGTGGTGCCGCGGGGCTCTTTGATGTAGAACCACTGTTTTTGCCACTCCTTTAATGTATCCACAAAAGTGCCTTTGGGCCAGGAAACGTTGGACATCTTACTCGCCATGGCTCCTCCGCACTCTGCGTGCTAGCCATCCGCCACCTTCGGCTTCACGTTGAAGACTTTGAGCCACAACCCAAAGTGCAGTGGGATACGGAGGAAGGCCTCACACACGACAATAAACGCCAAGATGTTGAGGAAGGAGTTCAGGGATAGATCGTGGAAATCTACCCTGTAATAATACATCAGCCCGCGGATGAAAGGGTGGAGTGGGAACCCTAGCCCGCGGAAGAAATGAGGGATGAATACCACCCTCTCGTTGGGCTTCGGCGTGGGGACGATTTGTCCCTTGGCCGGCAGACGGTGGGCAATATCCTTCGCCAGGTATCCGGCCTCCCGAAGCTTAGTAATGTCCTCCTCCCTGATGGAGGAGACCATCCACTTGCCCTAACCTCCGGATCCGAACATGGTTAAGTGCTAGCTTGAGTGGAAGGGAGATGAGAACTTGGGCGCTGGAGCTCGAGATTGGAAGGGCGGAGACAAAGAGAAGGCGTGAGAAAGAGGGAATCCTTATCTCTTTATAAAGGCAGTGAATATCGAACGCCTCCCCACTCGCCTTAGAATTCGCCTATTGCCAAGGGTTACCCATGCCCGCATTGATGAGAATCCCGCGATAAGGGGACACGATCTCTGCTTTGACAAGACGTGCCAATGGCAACCGCGTCTCGGGACGTGGGGTGTCAAACACAAATATGGTTTGGAATTATGACCAGTCAAACGTAATGTCGTTCTACAAAAAGTTGTCAGCTGATGGAACTCGTGTAAAATTATATTGTCTCTGCGGTTGTGTATGGTTTGTGCAACAGGTCCGGATACTATCATTGCGTCCGAAGACTATCTTGGAGTTCGGAAAGAAGGGAACCCGCCTTACAATGCCGAAGACAATCTGCACGCCGGACTCCTCGTCATTGAAGCCAGGTTCACGGGCTACTGAGGGAGTCCTGGACTAAGGGGTCCTTGGGCGTCCAGCCTGTTATCCATGGGCCGGACTGATGGGCTGTGAAGACATGAAGGCCGAAGACTATACCCATGTCCGGATTGGACTCTCCTTGGCGTGGAGGGCAAGCTTGGCGACCAACTATGAAGATTCCTTCTTATGTAACCGACTCTATGTAACCCTAGATCCCTCCGGTGTCTATATAAACCGGAGGGCGTAGTCCGGATAGGGGATACTCATTACCATAGTCATACAGGCTAGACTTCTAGGGTTTAGCCATTACGATCTCGTGGTAGATCAACTCTTGTAATACTCATATTCATCAAGATCAATCAAGCAGGAAGTAGGGTATTACCTCCATAGAGAGGGCCCGAACCTGGGTAAACATCGTGTCCCCCGTCTCCTGCAACCATCGATCCTAGGCGCACAGTTCGGGACCCCCTACCCGAGATCCGCCAGTTTTGACACCGACAGGGGTCAATCAAAAAATGTAACATATGCAATGTGTGTGAAATAGAGTCCTGGATATAATATATATAGAGGGGGCGATCCACGAGAAGAGAGTGGAGGTATCATCGGCTTGTGGTGTCCATAGAATCGAAGAGAGGGATGATGTGTGTGTGTGTGCGCGCGCGTCGATAAAGAGTGTATCGAATTTGTGTGTGCCCACGTCAAAGATATAAGGTGGCTGGCCTACTGGAACGTGAGAGGGGACAGGTGCAGTTTGTCTCTGTGGCATGGATACCTACCTACAGCGCTCGACTATCGGTGTGTGGTGGGGGGTGGAGGGAGGCCTAATTAACTATAGAGGTACAATGGCTAGTTTATGTGTGGAGGAGGAGAGAGGCCTACCTCATGTGTTAAGGGAGATCGATCTACCTTATGTATTAAGGGAGATCGATCGCATCCATGCATATGTGTAGGAGAGGAATAAGATTGGGAGAGAGACAGAGCTAGATTGTTGGAGGGGGTGGTAGTGGAGTTCCTTCTAACAAATGGTGGGATAGGCTTGCTAGACAACCGGAGGGCACGCCTGCAATATCAATAAGAGAGGGGATGGCTGCCTGCCTGTGCACGTGCGTGTGAGAGATAGGTCAAGAGGCATGCACGAATGATGAGGGGGGACGATATGGTTGTGGTAAGCAGACATAACTACATGGGAAGATCAATCCTCCTTTGTCAGAGAAAGGACAGACATAACTTGTGAGGTACATCAATCGATGGGGGGGAATAGTTAAAGTCGACCTAGGTATATGGTGGGAGATCGATCGGTATACATGCATGTGTGTGTTAGAAGCAAATGAGGCACGGGGAGAAGGATAGAGAGAGAGGGATGCATCTAGGAGGTGGTGCGAGAGTCATACTATATCGAGGGGGAAGGAGTGTGCGAGTACGAGATCGATGAAAAGAGTGGTGGGAGTGAGGCATGGACGGTGATAAGAGAAGAGGGGAAGCTTGTGTTTGTGCTAGGCACACCTGGCTAGAGAGGCATATCGATCGATGTGTGCCGTAAAGAAGGAGCTGGGGGGCCTACACACATCGTGGGTGAACGACCTAAAGTGAAAAGATGAATTTGCGCGATGGAGCTAGAGAATGCTGAGGGAGGGTGAGAGGGATGCGGGCGTGTGCATGCACGAGAGAAAGTTAGCGCTAGCTAGCTACAAAGATAAGAGGATTGTGTGGGTGTAAAAGACGAATAGAGATCATACTTCATTATAAAAAGCAAATTCGGATATTTGAAGAATTTATCATAGTGTTTTAAACCGACGCATGTGTGAATATATATAACGGTGATACACATGGTGTGGTTATGAACATGTTATACTACATATAATATATTTTATCTCTACTCTTATAAAAAACGGAGTTGTTGATGATGGTGTGCCTGCCATCCTGCAATATAGGCCGTCCGATTTATATCTGACGGATAGGAAGGAAACTATGGCAATTTTGAAAAAAGATACCCACACCCCTCTCCATATTTGCAAATTAGGCCTCCCCTTAATCATGTTGATGTTCTGTGGAACGCATGGGCATCTTGCTAGTACTACGTATAATATATAGAACATTGATCATAATTTGGGCTAATGTGTGGCTTTTGCAGCTCAGGTCTAAATACTTGTCATAATGTAGGCGCGGGGCACTATACTATGTGTGATAAGCACGGTGTACACGTATGGAACATGGTTTAGATTATGAATATATAGTTAGTACATCAAATGTACGATTATTTGGAATCAACATCAAGTGTATTCAAAAAATAGAATTCGAGTTCATGTAGTACACATAGTTCATATCTATCTCTATAGTAATCATGTGGTGAGTTATTAAGGTAATACACGAATGATGGTTGAAGTTGGCAACAATCATGATTGTAGATTCTTATTGAAATAGAGAAACGAATTCAAATTCAGTTCAAATTGCAGTGGTAGTATAGACATTTGGAATGCACTAAAATGTTGGTATGCGTAGGTTACATGCATTATACAGCAAGCAAAAAAATTTAATTGGACATAACATGGATTCATATTCCCTCCTTCCATCTATATAGGGCGTAATGCGTTTTTTAAGACCGCCTTTGACTATTGACAAGATTAATAGTACATGACAAGCACAATGTGAAAATTATATCATTGAAAGAACCTTTCAGAGACGAATTTAACGGTGTGCTTTGTGTAAGTTGCATGTCATATATTATTGCTCTAATATTTGGTGAAAGTCAGCATCGAAAAGCGCATTAGGCCCTATATAGATGGAAGGAGGGAGTAGCTTTGAATAACATTTTTATAGTAAAACGGGGCAAGACTCTCTCTTTGTGTGGTGTGAATATTTTTATTTTTTCATTTTCTTTTTGGTTGAGGGAAGTGCGAATTGATTTGGTACGTACAAGTACAATATTACACGTTAGGCTTGTCCCTAAAATTCGACCCGCGCCTTGTTATATCCCGAAAATTCAGATATCGTGCTCCCAAAACTGGCGCCTTCACAACCCGCGCCTTGCTATCCTGAAATTACAACGCGCGGAACTCCCTCTGGGTGCCAAATCCCGACACGCGAAATCCCCCTTCTAACCCTGAGCCGAAAGGGTCGCTAGTTCAAATCGGTGGGGGGTACTTTTATAACACACCCTTCATTTTGGACAAGGGCGTCCCTAAGTCATGGTTCACCCCCTCCCATCGCCTCCTTTTTGCCATTCGAAATCCCAGGCCGCCATAACCTCTCCGCTCCAGCCGCGAAACCCCACCCTCCTCCGGCCGCCACCTCACCGCTGCCCAGCCGGAGCCTCTTCCCCGACGACGTCGTCCACCGCAACAGCTCAACGTCCCTCATCCACCTCCCCGGATGAGGATCCGTCGTCTATCTCGTCGTCTCGCCGGTTCAGCCGCCCCGTCCTCCACCTCCAAGGAGCTGCTCCGACTATCGCCTCGCCTATCGCGGCTGCTCCATCCCCACAGCGCCGCCTTAACCTGCTCCACTGGAACCGCAGCATCCTCACCGACTCCTCGGACGAAGCCGAGGCCTACTCGGCGCCACCAAAGAGGTTGTACACTCATCGCATCGCACCTTCTCCTTAGCTCGACCTACCGGCGCCGACGGTGCTCCATCCCGCACCCCCATGGAGCGGCTACCTTGAAGCCGGCACCACGGGCGACATCTCCATGGCGGCTCTCCCCCAGTGCGAGGCCCCTTCGGCGGCGGCGTCCATACCAGCCGGATCTGCTGCTGCTGCTCCGGCTCTCGCTCGCGCTGCTGCTGCTGCTCCGGCTCTCGCTCGATCGCTCACTCGTGTTGCTGCTGCTGCTCCCCCCTCGCTCGTGCTGCTGCTCTGCTCCGATTTAGCTACACTTCAGTCGACTGAATCGACTTTTGGGTCAGTCGATTTTCAGGGGGTGGGGTGGGGGGCTCGCCGGAGTTAAGGAAGAACCACCCGCAGCGGGGACGGGGGCTCATCGGAGAGGTACCCCACTATCTATCTTAGGGTTCAGGGTGGGGGCGGGGGGCCAATAGGGCTGGCCGGGGCGGCGGCGGACCGGCGGTGGGGAGTTGTTTCGGGGCGGCGAGGCGGCGCTGGGGCCGGCGGTTCGGCCGGTGGTGGCTGGCGGCTTAGGGGGTGCAGGTTGAAGATGAATCGCAGGCCCTCCCTAAACTACATGTCAAGTGCCTCTCTGCTGCCACTGCATTCAGTTTCGACAGGAACATTCATATTCCACAGTAAATTTCAGTTTCGACAGTTAAGTTCAGAGTCAACAGTTTTTACCTCATCTGTTGTAGTCAGGTGGTTTTTGGTGATGTAAATTTTACATCTATTATACATCATCTATTGGAGATGCTATTAGAGTCCCACTTAAGATTGACGATGTCTGTCTTGTGCTGCTTCAGCCTTGACGTCTTACGGCTCACCAGGGATGCTCCAACGACAGAACGATCCATCACAACATAGCAGTGCCCTGGACGCCGTCTACAGATTCCTCAGATCTTCCTCCACACCTCCGACAGCCACCTCTGCCTTAACTGCTTCAGCGACCAACCTAGTGATGCTGACGTCGACACGGCTACGGCAAAGAGGTTGTACACTTGTTGCATCACTTATTACTATACATTCATGTCGATCCATTAGGGCTATTTTGGTTCGACAGAAAAACATAGCAATAGGTAATTTTCCAATGGCACTCTACTATTCAATTATTCATGCATTTTGTTGAAAGGAATGAAGCAAAACATCCACCTGGACCTACTTTTCAAAATCCTATGCATGAAAACAAGACCAAGTGCATTAGTGGCAGAATAACATTCTAGCTGTACACGCTTTCATATGGTTTCACTTTATTTTGCCATGTTTCTTTGCATTCCTCTACTCTTCCAATTCCTGTAAACCAAACACTCAAGTTGACAAAAATCCTGTGTTTACAAATGCTCTGTTTACCATGTGCATTCCTATCCTATTCCGGTGTTTTTCCTATCCCTGTGTTTTTAGAATCATGCAAGCCAACTGAGCCCTTACAGAATTACTTCAGTTACAGGTAGGTGTCGAAGGGAACTTTGTGTGGTTTGTCCTGCTCCTGCCGCGACGTCGTCCACCTCAACTGAGCTGCTCCATCAACAGAAACATCCACCAAACCAGACATCACGACTCCTGACCGTCTTTCGCCGCCTCAGATCTCCTTCCCTGCCGCCGGCACCCACCGCAACGGCATCACCATCATCGACTCAGCAAATGAACCTGAGGAGTACACGGGTCCACAAGAGAGGTTGCACTCTTTTGTTTCTGCTTATGTTATGCATTGCTTAAAATTACCTGATACTTTATCGTCCTGTTCACCTCTTGGGCTCTAAGTCAGGTCCAAATTAATGTTCAAAGTTGAGTTCTAAATTTGTTGTCGGGCACATATCGAGGAAGCAATGAATAGTATCTCTGTCTAATATCTGGTTCACCTAGGGTATGCCTATGTTGTTCATCTTGGGTGGGAAACAAATAGTAAAGCAATCATCATCTGTCTTTTTATTAAATTAAAGCAATCATCAGCCTGCTATCATTATTTTTGGATCCATCCACTGGTTGTTACCATCACTCTAAATTTCTACATGCTCTCTTACATAATCTCACCATATTTTTTTCGTATGCATGTCAGATATTCTACATAGTCATGCTGAACATGTAGAGAAAAAGAGAAGAGTTTTGCGCGGCAATACAATGTCATGCAGACATCGCTCCATGGTGGGTTCAATGGCAAACCCTCCCCACCCCTCTCCAGATTGTAATCCAGAGGAAGATATATGTTCTGAGGCGGATTCAGACGCCGCTGACCACTCCTATTTACCCCCAAGGTGTTTGCTCTACCTTGGCATGATGATGTTAGTCATATCATCCATATGTTGCCTTGCAGTGCCTACTTTTGACAGCATATATGTCATCTGCTTAGTTTAGACATGTTCTATAATGCTACCTGTTTAGTTTCTATATCATATATGGGAATTATGAAATCTCATGTCTTTTAGCCAACCATACTATACGTGAAATGTGCAATGCCATCCCGTTTAACCAGGCATCATATATTTGAATGATATCTTGCCCATCCTTTTCTTCATTACATTTCCATTTGTCGACAATGTTTGTACATTAAACTACTCTTCGTGTGAATCGCCCATTTGGGTGGGAGATTGAAAAATCTGGAGTGAAAACAAGGCCTTCAGAGCAGACAGTGCTACCTGTCAAAGCAGATCTCTTGTTGGGTCCCGATAGCTCCTCAGAGATGGATTCAGAGACAGATGACCAGTCCTATTCCCCCACCGAGGTGTATGCTCTAACTTGGCACGGTTATACTGCTCATATCATGCAAATGGTGTCTTGCATTGCATAGTTTAGACATCATATACACAATATTCAACACCATGTTCTTAGTTCAGACATCATATCTAATGCCCTCGGTTTAGCATATAAATCACATATGCGAATTAAATGATGTGATCCTGATTACTTAGATAACATGTAGGTGAATTATGTCATGCGATCATGTTCAGTTATTCATCATATCTTTGAATTATGTTATGCTATGCTATCCAGTTTAGATAGACATCATATATGTGAAATTATATCATGCTATCCGTTTTAGTTAAACAATATACATGTCAATTATTTCATGCCCTCTTTTTTCCACACTATCTATTGCATCTGTCTCTCATACAATGTCTGTACATTCAACTATGTTTCCTGTTTACACTAGTAGAAAACGGAGTTTTATCACCGGTTCGTAAGGGCCTTTAGTGCCGGTTCTGCAACCGGCACTAAAGAGTGTGGACTAAAGGCCCCCCCCTTTAGTACCGGTTCGGCACGAATCGGCGCTCACGTGCCACCACGTGGCATGAGCCAGGCCCGGGTGCGTGTAGGACATTAGTACCGGTTGGTAACACGAACCGGTACTAAATGTTTGGGTGTGTTTTGGTTTTAATTTTTATTTTTCCTTTATTTTTGTGTTTTCAATTTAATTTAGTGATTTTTTTACATTATAATGAGTTGTTAAATCATTAGGTGAAAGTACCGCAGATTAGTTTCGACTGGATGCATGTGGATCCTAGCTAAGTGATCAAGTATATGCCATGTCCATATTACTTGATCACTTAGTGATCTAAGTAATATGGATATGGCATATACTTAATGACTTAGCTACGATCCATCCAGTTGAAACTAATATGCGGTTTCTTTCATAAATGATATAATAACTCATCATCATCATCATCATATTAATATAAAAACTCTTGCATCATATCATCACCAACAACAGTATATACTAGCTAGCAAAGATATCATCGAGTTCAACATGGTCATGATATTATAAGCGTTCATAACACCACAAAAGCAAATCACTCTTTGAGATTAAGTTCAGGACGAAGAACACGGACACGCATGAGAGGACAACAAGTACTAAGAGCATGATAACTAGCTAAATCACTCCTGCTGCTCTCTCTCAGGTAAAATAGCATAGAACATGTATAGCTCTCCTGATTCATCATATTGGAGCATGCAGATGAACCTGTCTCCTAATCGTGGGCTGCGCTTCTGATTGCTGCCCCCTAGTACTTCTCTGCGATCGTTAACAATTTTGCTCCAATCTTTCACTATTAAGCATTCATCGCTTTCAGAAATCCTGAATGCACTCATGTGCACTGTAGGATATCTTGGCCGTAAGCTAACAATTGACATGCGACCTTTAGTCTCGATCCACTGAGGCACAACTGTCATCGGGAGTCCCTGTTGAAGAACATCGTATAGTAATTAATATACTTAGCAATGAAAGTTTAGCTTGAAAAATAATGTATGCAAAAGATGCACTGAGGACTAATAGTAAAAATCTTACCATCTTTCCTAAATACATGTGACCGTAGTTCAATACGATCACTATTGGTCGCACGTTTTGAGTACTAAGATTTTCAAATTCAGGAAAATGATTTCTCTTGACAGCATCAAGATCCTCAAGCCATGAAACATAATGACTTATCTCCTCGCAGTTTAGTTCAGCCCCGGGACAGTGGATGGTCCTGTCTACCAAGCGCCGAACATGTTTGCTTGAATCAAAATAAGCTGTCAATAGAAATTACTTGTCAACTATTTTTGAATAAACAATATCGAAGACATAAATATGGTTGAGAAACTCACATAATGGTAGAACTGGAGGCGTCTGCACATCGACCCAGATGTCTCTATTACCTTCAATATCATCTTCCGGACGAATATCAAAGGTGATAACCATATCAGGCTCAAATGCATAAGTCTTGCATAGTGCTTGCCAAGTTTTGCATTCAAAATAGGTGTATGTGTCTGCATTGTATAATTTGACGTTGAAAGTATAACCATGCTCGGTCTTCAGGTAAACTCTCTTTACCTCCATAGTTTCCATAGCACTGAAACCTATCTTATCCAAGACAAAAATTCTTGCATGGCAGGGGATGTGCTAGTACAATAGTGAAAATTAAAAATTATAAGTTGAAGCAAATGAAGCATAAGTCATGCTTAATTACGAAAAAAGACTTGTCGTTGTGACTTAGTGTATCCACTTCGAAGGTCTCATCCAGCTTGATGCTGAAGCGCCTATCATCAACAAGGAAATTGCTGTCGCAGAGGTCGCGCTGGTCTTCACAGTATTCGCACATAATGAAATCTTTTTCATCGTCAGACGACATTTCCTATGTTCATATAGGTGAAACATTAAACACTTACTAGTTCTATTAATTCAACTAATTCAACTACTTCTATTAATTCAACTAGTTCTATCAATTCAACTAGTTCTATTAATTCAACTAATTCAACTATGCATTTACTAAAAATAAACTAGTTCTATTAATTTTCTTACTAGTTCTATATATATATAGTAATATTTTAATTAGATCATCAAATCTCAAGTACCTAAATTTTCTTACTAAAAATAAACTAGTTCTATTAATTCAACAAATTCAACTAAGAATTTACTAAAAATGAACTAGTTATATTAATTTTCTTACTAAAATATATAAAGTAGCTATATATAGTAATATTTTAATTAGATCATCAAATCTCATATACCTAAATTTTCTTACTAAAAATAAACTAGTTCTATTAATTCAACTAGTTCAACTAAGCATTTACTAAAAATAAACTAGTTATATTAATTCAACAGAAAATTTGACATGCATTAATCTAAACAACAGAAAACAGAAAATAAGTAAAAAAAGTGTGTGTGTGTGTGTGTGTCTCTGTGTGTGTATGTGTGTGTGTGTACGAGCGGGGCGGCGGCGTACGGGCGGCGGGGACGGCGCGACGGGCGGCGGGCCGGGGGCGACGGTGTGAGACGGCGACACGTACGGGGCGGCTGGCCGGGGGCGACGGGGACGGCGAAGACGGGCGGCGGGCCGGGGGCGACGGCGCGAGACGGCGACGACGGCACGGCGGGTCGCGCGAAGACGGGGGCCGGCTGGGGTGGCGACGGGGGCGGCGACGACGGCGACGATGACAGCGACAGGGACGGGCTGGGGCGCGACAGGGCTACGACGGGGGCGAAGAACAAACTGAAAATATTCGTAAGTGGTGCTTATATAGCGGTGGCCATTAGTACCGGTTTGATCCACCAACCGGTACTAAAGGCCTATTTTGGCCAGGCCAAGAGGCGGGAAGAGCAGGCCTTTAGTACCGGTTGGTGGCTCCAACCGGTACTAAAGACCCACCTTTAGTACCGGGTTAGGCTACCAACCGGTACTAAAGGGGGTGCGCTGCCACCCGCGGTGTAGAAAGTTTAGTCCCACCTCGCCGGGCGAAGGGCAGCCGCACTGCTTTATAAACCCAGCCGCGGCTGCTACTTTGAACTCCCTTGTAAAGCAGGCTTCTGGGCCTAACTATGGCGCACTGCCCTGTGAGCCTGCTGGTCCTCGTGGACGTAAATTTCCACGCCCGTGGTCTAGCAGGCCCACTCGGCAGCGCCCCAATAATTTTTTATATAGTTTTTTCTTTTCTTCTTTATTTATTTTCTTCTATTTATTTCTGAGTAGTTTTTTATATAGTTTTTTCTTTTCTGCTTTTTTTATTTTCTTCTATTTATTTCTGATTAGTTTTTTATATAGTTTTTTTCTTTTCCCCAAATCGGTAAATGACTGAAAAATAGCAAATGCTGTCAGAAAGTGTTGAAATTTTTTTATATAGTTTTTTTCTTTTCTTCTTTATTTATTTTCTTCTATTTATTTTTGAGTAGTTTTTTATATAGTTTTTTTCTTTTCTGCTTTTTTTTTATTTTCTTCTATTTATTTCTGATTAGTTTTTTATATAGTTTTTTTATTTTCCCCAAATCGGTAAATGACTGGAAAATAGCAAATGCTGTCAGAAAGTGTTGAAAATTGATGACGTCGCTTTGAATGGTGTGTACGGAACGCAAAAAAGTCTGGAGTTGTAATAAGTTTAAAAAAATGAAGTGCCCATGTAACAGATGAGTTCTTGTCAGAAACCCTGATACTTCGAAAGAGATTGTCCAGTTTGTACACGAAGTGTGTCCAGTTTTTGCCGTAACCCTCTCTACTCTTTTGCACATGCTATGTGGGTGAAATGATGATACCATGCCAAGTTTCGACATTTTCAGAGTTCATTTTGTAGTGATTTTCAATTTCACGGTCATTTAGCTCTCTAAACAAATCGGTAAATGACTGAAAAATAGCAAATGATGTCAGAAAGTTTTGAAAATTGATGACGTCGCTTTGAATGGTGCGTACGGAACGCAAAAAAAGTCTGGAGTTGTAATAAGTTTAAAAAAATGAAGTGCCAGTGTAACAGATGAGTTCTCGTCCGAAACCCTGATACTCCGAAAGAGATTGTCCAGTTTGTACACGAAGTGCGTCCAGTTTTTGCCGTAACCCTCTCTACTCTTTTGCACATGCTATGTGGGTGAAATGATGATACCATGCCAAGTTTCGACATTTTCAGAGTTCATTTTGTAGTGATTTTCAATTTCACGGTCATTTAGCTCTCTAAACAAATCGGTAAATGACTAAAAAATAGCAAATGATGTCAGAAAGTTTTGAAAATTGATGACGTCGCTTTGAATGGTGTGTACGGAACGCAAAAAAGTCTGGAGTTGTAATAAGTTTAAAAAATGAAGTGCCATGTAACAGATGAGTTCTCGTCAGAAACCCTGATACTTCCGAAAGAGATTGTCCAGTTTGTACACGAAGTGCGTCCAGTTTTTGCCGTAACCCTCTCTACTCTTTTGCACATGCTATGTGGGTGAAATGATGATACCATGCCAAGTTTCGACATTTTCAGAGTTCATTTTGTAGTGATTTTCAATTTCACGGTCATTTAGCTCTCTAAACAAATCGGTAAATGACTGAAAAATAGCAAATGATGTCAGAAAGTGTTGAAAATTGATGACGTCGCTTTGAATGGTGCGTACGGAACGCAAAAAAAGTCTGGAGTTGTAATAAGTTTAAAAAAATGAAGTGCCAGTGTAACAGATGAGTTCTCGTCCGAAACCCTGATACTCCGAAAGAGATTGTCCAGTTTGTACACGAAGTGCGTCCAGTTTTTGCCGTAACCCTCTCTACTCTTTTGCACATGCTATGTGGGTGAAATGATGATACCATGCCAAGTTTCGACATTTTCAGAGTTCATTTTGTAGTGATTTTCAATTTCACGGTCATTTAGCTCTCTAAACAAATCGGTAAATGACTAAAAATAGCAAATGATGTCAGAAAGTTTGAAAATTGATGACGTCGCTTTGAATGGTGTGTACGGAACGCAAAAAAGTCTGGAGTTGTAATAAGTTTAAAAAAATGAAGTGCCCATGTAACAGATGAGTTCTCGTCAGAAACCCTGATACTTCGAAAGAGATTGTCCAGTTTGTACACGAAGTGCGTCCAGTTTTTGCCGTAACCCTCTCTACTCTTTTGCACATGCTATGTGGGTGAAATGATGATACCATGCCAAGTTTCGACATTTTCAGAGTTCATTTTGTAGTGATTTTCAATTTCACGGTCATTTAGCTCTCTAAACAAATCGGTAAATGACTGAAAAATAGCAAATGATGTCAGAAAGTGTTGAAAATTGATGACGTCGCTTTGAATGGTGCGTACGGAACGCAAAAAAAGTCTAGAGTTGTAATAAGTTTAAAAAAATGAAGTGCCAGTGTAACAGATGAGTTCTCGTCCGAAACCCTGATACTCCGAAAGAGATTGTCCAGTTTGTACACGAAGTGCGTCCAGTTTTTGCCGTAACCCTCTCTACTCTTTTGCACATACTATGTGGGTGAAATGATGATACCATGCCAAGTTTCGACATTTTCAGAGTTCATTTTGTAGTGATTTTCAATTTCACGGTCATTTAGCTCTCTAAACAAATCGGTAAATGACTAAAAAATAGCAAATGATGTCAGAAAGTTTTGAAAATTGATGACGTCGCTTTGAATGGTGTGTACGGAACGCAAAAAAGTCTGGAGTTGTAATAAGTTTAAAAAATGAAGTGCCCATGTAACAGATGAGTTCTCGTCAGAAACCCTGATACTTCGAAAGAGATTGTCCAGTTTGTACACGAAGTGCGTCCAGTTTTTGCCGTAACACAAGAAGTCCGGAGTTGTAATAAGTTATTAAAGATAAAAAAGAGGCACAATGCTCGTTAATTATCTTCAAGCCTTTCGGAATAGTGCAAACTACACTGCACATAGCTCCATGCAGTTTACACTATTCCTCAAGGCTTAAAGCTAAGCAACGTGCAGATGAGCATTGCGCCTCTCCTTCATCGTCTCTGCACTCAGTGCTTATAAACCGTTCCTAGTGCCTCTCTCTTCGCGAGGTGGGACTAAAAAATAGCTTACTAAGAAACTATAGTACCGGTTCATGGCACGAACCGGTACTAAAGGTGTCCGTGGGGCGCCAGCCTGACCATAGTCTGACGCAGCCTCATTAGTACCGGTTCGTGACACGAACCGGTACTAAGGTTGCTCACGAACCGGTACTAATGATCTCCGACCGCCTATCCGTTGGAACCGACACTAATGGACACATTAGTGTCAGCTCAAAATCAAACCGGCACTAATGTGCTTCACATTTGACCCTTTTTCTACTAGTGTTATCAGCCATTTGAATTGGAGCGGGTGATGTCAGCATCTAGCGGACTAAAAACACGATCTTCAAATAAAACAATGCTACCTCTTGGTGGAGATAGCACCCCGGTTGTACATGCACGAGAACCAGCCCTACCACACACAACCCAAACTCTCGCAGATTGTACCCCTACTGCGATGGATAGAGAACCAGCTTCACCCAATCTAACCCCAACCCCAGCAGATAGTAACCCAGTTCCTGTTGACACAACACCATCTCCACCACAGAGCTCCCAAACAAGAGCAGTTAGTAAGGCAGCTCCAGTGCCCAAAGGGCCAGTACTACCACGGAGAACCCCAACTCCACCAGTTAGTACGCCTATTCCTGTGGAGGAAGCACAACCAGCTAGTCGTAGTTGTCGGATCACCGGTTCCGGCAAAACCCTTAAGGTTCGAACACTGGGGTGCACGCAAAGATTTCCTCCCTACCGATCCACGCCCTACCTCTCTAAGATCTCACGGACGAACTCGATGAACTCGCAACACAAAGACACAAGATTTATACTGGTTCGGGCCACCGTCGTGGTGTAATACCCTACTCCCGTGTGGTGGTGGTGGATTGCCTCTTGGGCTGATGAAGAACAGTACAAGTGGAAGAACAGCCTCCTGAGGTTGAGGTGTTCTTGTGCTTGGTGTGTGGCTAAGGGCAGGCTCTAGACAGGTTCGCTTGCCCTCTACTGTGGTGGCTAGTTCTACTTATATAGGCCCTGGTCCTCTCCCCAAATATTGAGCGGGAAGGGAGCCAACAACGGCCAATTTGAAAGGGGACAGCTAGTACAGCTTATCCTGACAAAAGCGGTCTTCGCCTGCAAAAGGCTCTGGTGGTGACGCCGCCTTGGGCTCCATGGTGACCTTCGTCTCGCCGTCCTTGGGGTCCTGGTCCCAGAACACCGACAGTAGCCCCCGGGCCCAAGGTGCGCTCGTGCTTGGCTTCGAGGCAAAGCCAATGGTCAAGCGCGGAGCGCCGTGGGCCCCAAAAGCCTGCGGCCTTGGTTGACGCGTGGCGGTTGATTGGACGTGGGCGTCTCCGCTTCCCCATGCTGCCTCAGCAACTGCTCGACTTGACAAGTCCCTGCGACATGCAAGGAAAACCATCATTACCTGTGATCATGGGGGGCGCTGGTTGGCCTTCTCCTGCAATAAATGAGGGAGGGGGCGGAGCCCCCGTCCCCACTTCTTCCCGTTCCGCCTGCTTCTTCCTCCTCTGTTCCACTTCTAGTAGCAACTTCAATGGTGCCGATCCGAAGGTTCTCGGCTGACGAGAAGGGAAAGGTTCCCCTCGACACACCGGCGCTGCTTCCGCCGAAGTAAAGGCCGGCCCACCGCCGCGACGCTGCAGCGATGCGGGTGGTGACGAGGCTTTGGTGTGAGCGGCCTCCTCCTGGGTATCCGCTGCCCTTGTACGCCCAAGCCGGGGGCTCGGGAGGACGGAGTCGGCGCGCGCACCGCGGCCAAGCTCGACGCGCCGCGATGGTGAGCGCCATCGCCCCTGGAGACCACGCCATGGAATCCTCACGCGAGCTTGTGCTGTGGGCGGTGATGCCCCCAAGCTCCTGGATCCACTTCCCGCGCTTCTTCTCCGACATGATGCCGCCGAGGGGCCCTCTCGAGCTCTGGTTGCAGCATGCCGACTGCGACAGTCCGGCGACCGGGACGGAGGTTGAAGCAGTCTCCACCGGTAAGATCTTCCTGACACGCGGCTGGGGCGAGGTCGTGCGGGTTTGCCGTGCGGAGGGTGCCCTCGCGATCCACTTCGAGTATGATGGCGCCTCCACGCTGTTCTTCAAGGTCTTCGACGCGGAGGGACGCCGCTTGGAGTGTTGCCCCGAAGGAGAGCGCTAGGATGAGGCGCGCCCCACTCGCGGCTACTCCAACAGCAGCGACTCTTGGGAGTCCAGCAGCTCTCCTGAGCTCTACGAGACTCCGGAGATGAGCGATGATAGCTACGTGCCCCCGAGCTCTCGCCGCGCCCGGAGCAGGGCCGTGAAGTCCGGCCGCTGCCGTCGCTAATCTGGATGGGGTTGGCGACGGCCTCCCGTGGCCCACTGTTGATGATGGCGTCGGCCGCGGGGGTGTGTAGATAGGATTCTACTGAGTTCTCGTCTTTTGTTCCCTGCGAGGAATCAAGAAGTGCCCCGTGGGGGCATGTAAAGAGTCTGTAATGTGTTTTGTTCATATTATCTTGGTTGTGGAAACCTGTGAGCGCAAGTCCTGTTGAGGCTCGGTCTCCCCTTTCCAACCTCGCGACAGCTTGTTGCTCTACGCTGACAGGTCCCGGTCCCCAGGCAGGCTTCAGCCGTCGCTGGTATGCCAGGTCGCGTGCCGTGGTCAAGGCCAGAAGGTGAGCGGCCTGAGTTCCAGTAAGAGCTCCTGAGGCGCGATGCTCAGGGGGTCCCCTTTAGCGCTCAAGCAGCCGTGGTAAGATAAGAAAGGGAGGTGCCATTGCCGCAACAGGGCTGCGGAGAGAGTGACCCCTAGGTTTCGTGATGCGCCGGGCCTGTGCGCAAACATCCACAGCGTAGCTAGATCGGGCCCATGCGAGTCTTCCCCCTTCCAATGCTCTCCTTTGCGCTCTACGTCCTCAGGTCCCGGCCCTCGAGCGAGCTCAGCCGCCGCTGGTATGCCAGGTCGCGTGCCATGGTCAAGGCCAGGGGGTGAGGGCTAGAGAGCCAGTAAGAGCTCCTGAGTCGCGATGCTTAGGAGCCCCCTTTTAACGTGCAAGTGGACTACTTGAACGGTGCCGCCTGGTGTTATCCTCATGAGATTCTTGCAAGCCAGCACAAGGAAGAACACGGTCTGCCATTAAGATTGCCAGCCTGCCACTGGTTGCTCCGCGAGGGAGTGAAGGCACTGAGGGCCTGGCGAGGTGACGTGCGCGGGGCGTGCCGCGAGCCAGAGCTCGACCGCTCAGGTTTATCGACGTGGCAGGGACGGACCCGTGCACCAGCGCCGTGCCGGCGTAAGGAGAGCCCCCGTGGTGGGTGGCATCGAGAAGGTAGTAATCATAGGCAAGTTAAGCATGGAAAGCAGCAGGCTTAATTAAGTGCAAGGAAGATGCATGCCACTAGGTCAGGCCCGAGCGGCTTGGGGATGATGCAGCCCGAGGGGCGCTCCCAATAAGGTAAGCTAAAGACATAAAAGGGATACATGCCGCAGGGACGGACCCACGCGGCCTGGGAATGATGCATCCCGAGGGGTTCTCCCAGCTAAATGAACTTGTAAAATGTCACCTGGTTCTATCAACGAAGGAGAGTTGGGGCAGCTGAAGGTGCGCGGTGAAAGGATGGCTCCTCACGAGCCACCGGGGCCCTAAGCTTCAAGAGGCTCTGGGGGCTCAGGTGGTTCCTTGAGGACCGTCTCCATCTCCGTCAGGACGGCGTGGTGCCTGGCCTCCTGAGCCGCTAGGATGCGCCGCGAGTTGCGCTGGTAGGCGGACGACACGCTCGGCAGGCCAAAGGGCATGCAAACGTAGCTGTGCGGTGGGCCCTCGCAGCGTCCGACGCGCGAAGGCCAGAAAAGCTCCTGAGAAGCGGCCCTGTTGAGCCCTGGGACGTCGACGCAGACGCGTTATGACCCACAAGTATAGGGGATCTATCGTAGTCCTTTCGATAAGTAAGAGTGTTGAACCCAACGAGGAGCAGAAGGAAATGATAAGCGGTTTTCAGCAAGGTATTCTCTGCAAGCACTGAAATTATAGGTAACAGATAGTTTTGTGATAAGATAATTTGTAACGAGCAACAAGTAACAAAATTAAATAAAGTGCAGCAAGGTGGCCCAATCCTTTTCATAGCAAAGGACAAGCCTGGACAATTTCTTATATGGAGGAAAGCGCTCCCGAGGACACATGGGAATTATCGTCAAGCTAGTTTTCATCACGTTCATATGATTCACGTTCGGTACTTTGATAATTTAATATGTGGGTGGACCGGTGCTTGGGTGTTGTCCTTACTTGGACAAGAATCCCACTTATGATTAACCCCTATTGCAAGCATCCGCAACTACAAAAGAAGTATTAAGGTAAACCTAACCATAGCATGAAACATATGGATCCAAATCAGCCCCTTACGAAGCAACGCATAAACTAGGGTTTAAGCTTCTGTCACTCTAGCAACCCATCATCTACTTATTACTTCCCAATGCCTTCCTCTAGGCCCAAATAATGGTGAAGTGTCATGTAGTCGACATTCACATAACACCACTAGAGGAGAGACAACATATGTCTCATCAAAATATCGAACGAATACCAAATTCACATGACTACTAATAGCGAGACTTCTCCCATGTCCTCGGGAACAAACGTAACTACTCACAAAGCATATTCATGTTCATAATTAGAGGGGTACTAATATGCATAAAGGATCTGAACATATGATCTTCCACCAAATAAACCAACTAGCATCAACTACAAGGAGTAATCAACACTACTAGCAAACTACAGGTAACAATCCCAGACTTGGAGACAACAATTGGATACAAGAGATGAACTAGGGTTTTAGATGAGATGGTGCTGGTGAAGATGTTGATGGCGATTGGCTCCCTCCCGATGAGAGGAGCCTTAGTGATGACGATGGCGATGATTTCCCCCTCCTGGAGGGAAGTTTTCTCGGCAGAACAGCTCCGCCGGAGCCCTAGATTGGTTCCGCCAAGGTTCCGCCTCGTGGCGGCGGAGTCTCGTCCCGAAAGCTTGCTTATGATTTTTCTTCGGACGAAAGACTTCATATAGCAGAAGATGGCCACTGGAGGGCCACCAGGGGGCCCACGAGGCAGGGGGCGCGCCCAGGGGGTAGGGCACGCCCCCCACCCTCGTGCCCAGGCTGTGGGTCCCCTCTGGTATTTTCTTCACTCAGTATTTTTTATTATTTTCAAAAATAACTTCCGTGGAGTTTCAGGACTTTTGGAGTTGTGCAGAATAGGTCTCTAATATTTGCTCATTTTCCAGCCCAGAATTCCAGCTGCCGGCATTCTCCCTCCTTATGTAAACCTTGTAAAATAAGAGAGAATAGGCATAAGTATTGTGACATAATGTGTAATAACAGCCCATAATGCAATAAATATCGATATAAAAGCATGATGCAAAATGGACGTATCAACTCCCCCAAGCTTAGACCTCGCTTGTCCTCAAGCGGAAGCCGATAACGATAAATATGTCCACATGTTTAGAGGTAGAGGCGTCGATAAAATAAAATACGGACATGAGGGCATCATGATCATTCTTATAACAGCAACATATATGGATATTGTCATATGATTTCTTATGCTCAAGTAATAATCTATTCACAATGTCAAGTATGAATCAGAAACTTTCTTGAGAACTAACAAACTATAATATCAGTCATTGAAGCAATTGCAATTTATCATAACATCGGAAAGAGTCTATGTCAGAGCTTTTCAGCAAGTCCACATACTCAACTATCATTTAGTCTTTCACAATTGCTAACACTCACGCAATACTTGTGGTTACGGAGTTTTAATTGGACACAGAGAAAGATAGGGGCTTATAGTTTCGCCTCCCAACCTTTTACCTCAAGGGTAATGTCAACAATAATAGTTCATGCTAAATTACATCCAATTAGATATATATATCTGGATCTTTCCAACACACTATGCTTGCCAAAGGATAAATTTTAAAAAGGAAAGGTGAAAATCACCACGACTCTTGCATAAGGGTAAGAGATAAAAGTAAAAGATAGGCCCTTCGCAAAGGGAAGCAGAGGTTGTCATGCGCTTTTATGGTTGGATGCACAAAATCTCAATGCGAAAGAACGTCACTTTATATTTCCACTTGTGATACGAACCTTTATTATGCAGTCCGTCGCTTTTATTTCTTCCACATCACAAGATCGTATAAAGCTTATTTCCTCCACACTAATCAATCATACATATTTAGAGAGCAATTTTTATTGCTTGCACCGATGACAACTTACTTGAAGGATCTTACTGAATCAATATGTAGATATGGTGGACTCTCATGGCAAAACTGGGTTTAAGGATATTTTGAAGCACAAGTAGTATCTACTTGGTGGAATGAATTTGTCTAGCATGAGGGAGAAAGGCAAGCTCAACATGTTGGATGATCCATGACAATATACTTTATTTCAGATATAAGAAAACATGACCCATTACGTTGTCTTCCTTGTCCAACGTCAACTCTTTAGCATGTCATATTTTAATGAGTGCAAAAATCATAAAAGATGTCCCAGATAGTATATTTATATGTGAAACCTCTCTTTCTTTATTACTTCCTATTAATTGCAATGATGACCAAAGCTATGTTTGTCAACTCTCAACAATTTTTAATCATCATACTCTTTCTATGTGAAGTCATTACTCTCCATAAGATCAATATAATTTCTTTGTTTCTTTTTATTCTTTCTTTTTCTTTCATTCCCTCAAGATCATGGCAAGATAATCAAGCCCTTGACTCAACACTAATCTTTATTATATAGCTCACGGACTCGATTACATAGAGGGATCACAAAGCAAAGCTCAAAACTAGATCATCCTAAAAACTTTATTCTACTAGATCAAGATATTACTAAAAGGATCGAACTAAGAAAAAGGTAAAGATAGAGATGTGATGGTGATGGTGATACAATACCGGGGCACCTCCCCCAAGCTTGGCAGTTGCCAAGGGGAGTGCCCATACCAGGTACTTAGTTTTCCTTTTTAGGAGGAGGTGATGATGGAGTTGTTGATGATGACAGTTGTGTCTTTAGCTTCTTCATACTGTAATTGAGAAGAGCAATTTCCTCCTTTAAATCATCGACCTCCGATTCCAGCTTCAAGATCTTGTCACATAAATCTCCTTTGCTTTTCTGCGGAAAATGAGAAGGAATAGATGGGTTGTTATATAGTTTAGCCCTCTTAGGGAGACTAGATTTCTTGAACTTCACGTGCATATCCCCAGGTTGAGGTAGAGGGACATCATCCTCCTCCGAACTTGAATCATTGATCCTCATCAAATGAGCATCCTCCTCCTCATCTGTAGTTCGACCACACAGAGATAGATCCCCATAGGTCTTTGGGTCAGCAATGAGGTGTGAGACATAGCTCTCTTCGTCGGAGTCCTGAGGTCAGAAACAGCTCGAAACAAAAACAGAGGATATTTGCGTGATACAGGAGTCAAAACCTTCGGGAGATTATATAATGAATTTTTACCGACCAAAATACGTAACGTGCAAGAAAACGGAGTCCCCAGACCACACGAGGTGCCCACGAGGCAGGGGGCGCGCCCTCCACCCTCGTGGAGACCTCGTGTCCTTCCCGGACTGCTTATTATTTTTCTATTTTTCGAAATAATCCAAACGGAGAAAAATTGCCATTAGAACTGTTTTGGAGTCGGTTTGCTTACCGTACCACATACCTATTCCTTTTCAGAGTCTGAAACGTTCTGGAAAGTGTCCCTTATGTATTCCTCCGAGGTTACGGTTTCAATAAACTTAGTTTCAACATTTATAGGATTACCTGAGATATAATGTTTGATTCTTTGACCGTTCACCACCTTCGGATTTGTGCCTTCGAAGTTGTTGATCTTTATGGCACCAGAAAGATAGACCTCCTCGATAACGTAAGGACCTTCCCATTTAGAGAGAAGTTTTCCTGCAAAAAATCTTAAACGAGAGTTGTATAGCAATACATAATCACCTACATTAAACTCACGCTTTTGTATCCTTTTGTCATGCCATCTTTTAACTTTTTATTTAAACAACTTGGCATTTTCATAGGCTTGGTTTCTCCATTCATCAACTGAGCTAATGTCAAATAAGCTCTTCTCACCAGCAAGTTTTAAATCATAATTGAGCTCTTTAATAGCCCAATAAGACCTATGTTCTAGTTCCGGAGGTAAGTGACATGCTTTCCCATAAACCAGTTTATACGGAGACATACCCATAGGATTTTTATATGCAGTTCTATAAGCCCATAATGCATCATCAAGTTTCTTAGACCAATTCTTTCTAGATCTATTAACAGTCTTTTGCAAAATTAATTTGAGTTCTCTGTTACTCAATTCTACTTGACCACTAGACTGTGGGTGATATGGAGATGCAATTCTATGATTAACATCATACTTAGCAAGCATTTTACGAAAGGCACCATGAATAAAATGTGAACCACCATCAGTCATTAAATATCTAGCTACTCCAAACCTCGGAAAAATAACTTCTTTAAGCATTTTAATAGAGGTGTTATGATCAGCACTACTAGTTGGAATAGCTTCTACCCACTTAGTAACGTAATCAACAGCAACTAGAATATGTGTATATCCATTAGAGGCAGGAAACGGTCCCATATAATCAAAGCCCCAAACATCAAATGGTTCAATAACAAGTGAATAATTCATAGGCATTTCTTAACGTCTACTAGTATTACCAATTCTTTGACATTCATCACAAGATAAGACGAACTTACGGGCATCCTTGAAAAGAGTAGGCCAATGAAAACCGGATTGCAATACCTTATGTGCAGTTATATCCCCAGCGTGGTTTCCTCCATAAGCCTCAGAGTGACACTTGCGTAGGATCTGTTCCTGTTCATGCTCAGGTACACAACGTCTAATAACACCATCTACTCCTTCTTTATAAAGATATGTGTCATCCCAAAAGTAATGTCTCAAATCATAGAATTTTTTTCTTTTGCTGGTATGTGAAACTAGGTGGTATAAATTTAGCAACAATGTAATTAGCATAATCAGCATACCATGGAGCAGTACGAGAAGCATTTATGACACTTAATTGTTCATCGGGAAAGCTATCATCAATAGGTAGTGGGTCATCAAGAACATTTTCTAACCTAGACAAGTTGTCTGCAACGGGGTTCTCAGCTCCCTTTCTATCAATAATATGCAAATCAAATTCTTGTAGCAAGAGAACCCATCTAATAAGTCTAGGTTTAGCCTCTTTCTTTTCCATAAGATATTCAATAGCAGCATGATCCGTGTGAATAGTTACTTTAGAATCAACAATATAAGGTCTGAACTTATCAGAAGCAAAAACAACTTCTAAAAATTCTTTTTCAGTAGTGGCATAATTTCTCTAGGCATTGTCTAGAGTTTTACTAGCATATTGAATAACATTTAATTTCTTGTCAACTCTTTGCCCTAGAACAGCACGTACATCATAATCACTAGCATCACACATAATTTCAAAGGGTAAATTCCAATCAGGTGGCCGAACAATAGGTGCAGAAATCAATGCTTTCCTAAGTATTTCAAATGCTTCTACACAATCATCATCAAAGACAAATGGTATATCTTTTTGTAATAGATTAGTGAGAGGCCGAGAAATTTTTGAAAAGTCCTTAATGAACCTCCTATAAAAATCGGCATGACCAAGGAAACTTCTTATACCTTTAATGTCCTTGGGACATGGCATCTTTCCAATAGCATCAACTTTAGCTTTATCAACTTCAATACCTCTTCAGAAATTTTATGCCCCAAGAAAATACCTTCATTAACCATAAAGTGGCACTTTTCCCAATTCAAGACAAGATTAGTTTCTTCACATCTCTGCAAAACTCGATCAAGGTTGCTTAAGCAATCATCAAAAGAGGATCCATAAACGGAGAAATCATCCATGAAAACCTCACAAATCTTTTCACAAAAGTCAGAGAATATAGCAATCATGCATCTTCGAAAGGTAGCAGGTGCATTACATAAACCAATAGGCATACGTCTATAAGCAAAAGTACCGAAAGGCCAAGTAAAAGTGGACTTAGTTTGATCATCAGCTGACACAGGTATTTGAGAGAAGCCGGAATAACCATCTAGAAAGCAAAAAATGTGTATGTTTATATAATCTTTCTAGCATTTGATCAATGATCTTTTTAAGTTGCTTTATTTAATTTGCGGAAATCAATTACCATCCTATAACCTGTAATAATTCTTTGCGGAATCAATTCATCTTTATCATTAGGAATGACAGTAATACCTCCCTTCTTAGGGACATAATGGACAGGACTTACCCACTGACTATCAGCAACGGCATAAATTATACCTGCCTCAAGGAGCTTTAGTATTTCTTTTCTTACCACTTCTTTCATCTTAGGATTCAGCCGTCGTTGATGATCAATAACTGTTTTGGCATCTTTCTCCAAATTTATTTTATGTTGACATAGAGTGGGACTTATGCCCTTAAGATCATCAAGAGTATATCCAATAGCAGCACGGTGCTTCTTCAGAGTTTTCAATAATTTTTCTTCCTCCTTCTCTGAAAGGTTAGCACTAATAATAACAGGATATATCTACTTTTCATCAAGATAAGCATATTTAAGAGTATCAGGCAATGGTTTAAGCTCAAACACGGGATCACCCTTGGGTGGAGGAGGATCCCCTAAGATTTCAACAGGCAAGTTGTGTTTCAGAATAGGTCCTTGTTTAAAGAACACTTCATCTATTCCCCTTCTTTCATTCATATACATATCATTTTCATGGTCTAGCAAATATTGTTCTAAAGGATCACTAGGAGGTACGGCAATAGAAGCAAGACCAATAATTTCATCTTTACTAGGCAATTCCTCTTCATGGTGTTGTCTACAAAATTTAGAAAAGTTAAACCCATGAGACATATCACCTAGACCAATGGTAACAACATCCTTTTCATAGTCTATCTTAGCATTAACAGTGTTTAAGAAGGGTCTACCAAATATAATGGGACAAAAGCTATCTTGTGGGGAACCAAGAACAAGAAAATCAACAGGATATTTAGTTTTCCCACACAAGACTTCAACATCTCTAACAATTCCCATTGGTGAAATAGTATCTCTATTGGCAAGCTTAATTGTAACATCAATTTCCTCTAACTCAGCGGGTGCAATATCATGCATAATTTCTTTGTATAAGTCAATAGGTATTGCACTAGCACTAGCACCCATGTCACATAAGCCATGATAACAATGATCTCCTATTTTAACATAAATAACAGGCATGCCTACCACAGGTCTATGTTTATCTTTAGCACAAGGTTTAGCAATTCTAGCAGTCTCATCACAGAAATAAATAACATGCCCATCAATATTATCAGCCAAGAGATCTTTAACAATAGCAATATTAGGTTCAACTTTAACTTGCTCAGGAGGTGTATAAGTTCTAATATTGCTTTTATGAACCACAGTTGAAGCTTTAGCATGATCCTTTATTCTAACAGGGAAAGGTGGTTTCTCAAGATAAGCAGTAGGAACAATAGGATCATTATAAGTGATAGTCTTTTCTTCAACTTCAATAGGTGCAACTACTTTTACTTCTATGGGAGGATGGTATTTAAACCACTTCTCCTTAGGGAGACCAACGTGAGGAGCAAAAGATTCACAGAAAGAAGCTACTATCTCAGAGTCAAGTCCATATTTAGTGCTAAATTTACGGAAAACATCAGTATCCGTAAAAGATTTAACACAATCAAACTTAGGTGTTATACCTGACTCCTTACCTTCGTCGAGGTCCCAATCTTCAGAGTTGCGTTTAATTCTTTCCAATAAATTCCATTTGAATTCAATAGTCTTCATCATAAAATAACCAGTACAAGAAGTATCGAGCACGGTGCGATTGTTGTCAGAAAGCCGAGCATAAAATTTTTGAATAGTCATTTCTCTTGAGAGCTCATGATTGGGGCATGAATATAACATTGAATTAAGCCTCCCCCAAGCATGAGCGATGCTTTCTCCTTCGTGAGGCCAAAAATTATATATATATAATTACGATCGCGATGAACAAGATGCATATGATAAAACTTCTGATGAAATTCCAATTTCAATCATCACATAGCCCATGCCAATGCATCTCCCTTCAAAGATAAAGGGAAGACTTTCTTCTTGATAACATCATCGGGCATACCTGCAAGCTTAAATAATCCACAAACTTCATCCACATAGATTAGGTGCTCATCAGGATGTAATGTTCCGTCTCCTGCAAAAGGATTAGCTAGCAGTTTTTCTATCATACCCAAAGGAATTTCAAAGTAGACATTTTCATTTTCAGTAGGTTCAGTAGGTTGAGGAGCAACTCTTTGCTCTACTGGTCGGGGTGAAGATACCCCGAACAAGCCCCTCAGAGGATTACTTCAACAAGTGACAGTAAATTTCAGCACACTATATAATTTTTCCTTACCAAATTCCACCTACCAAAGGCGCTTCACTCCCCGGAAACGGTGCTAGAAAAGAGTCTTGATGACCCACAAGTATAGGGGATCTATCGTAGTCCTTTCGATAAGTAAGAGTGTCGAACCCAACGAGGAGCAGAAGGAAATGATAAGCGGTTTTCAGCATGGTATTCTCTGCAAGCACTGAAATTATAAGTAACAGATAGTTTTGTGATAAGATAATTTGTAACAAGCAACAAGTAACAAAAGTAAATAAATTGCAGCAAGGTGGCCCAATTCTTTTCATAGCAAAGGACAAGCCTGGACAATTTCTTATATGGAGGAAAGCGCTCTCGAGGACACATGGGAATTATCGTCAAGCTAGTTTTCATCACGTTCATATGATTCGCGTTCGGTACTTTGATAATTTGATATGTGGGTGGACCGGTGCTTGGGCGCTGTCCTTACTTGGACAATCATCCCACTTATGATGAACCCCTGTTGCAAGCATCCGCGACTACAAAAGAAGTATTAAGGCAAACCTAACCATAGCATGAAACATATGGATCCCAATTAGCCCCTTACGAAGCAACGCATAAACTAGGGTTTAAGCTTCTGTCACTCTAGCAATCCCATCATCTACTTATTACTTCCCAATGCCTTCCTCTAGGCCCAAATAATGGTGAAGTGTCATGTAGTCGACGTTCACATAACACCACTAGAGGAGAGACAACATACATCTCATCAAAATATCGAACGAATACCAAATTCACATGACTACTAATAGCGAGACTTCTCCTATGTCCTCAGGAACAAACATAACTACTCACAAAGCATATTCATGTTCATAATCAGAGGGGTATTACTATGCATAAAGGATCTAAACATATGATCTTCCACCAAATAAACCAACTAGCATCAACTACAAGGAGTAATCAAGACTACTAGCAACCTACAGGTACCAATCCCAGACTTGGAGACAAGAATTGGATACAAGAGATGAACTAGGGTTTTAGATGAGATGGTGCTGGTGATGATGTTGATGGAGATTGGCCCTCTCCCGATGAGAGGAGCGTTGGTGACGACGGTGGCGATGATTTCCCCCTCCTGGAGGGAAGTTTCCTCGGCAGAACAGCTCCGTCGGAGCCCTAGATTGGTTCCGCCAAGGTTCCGCCTTGGGGCGGCGGAGTCTCATCCCGAAAGCTTGCTTATGATTTTTCTTCGGACGAAAGACTTCATATAGCAGATGATAGCCACCGGAGGGCCACCAGGGGGGCCCACGAGGCAGGGGGCGCGCCCAGGGGGGTAGGGCGCCCCCCTCCTGCCCAGGGTGTGGGTCCCCTCTGGTATTTTCTTCGCTCAGTATTTTTTATTATTTCCAAAAATAACTTCCATGGAGTTTCAGGACTTTTGGAGTTGTGCAGAATAGGTCTCTAATATTTGCTCCTTTTCCAGCCCAGAATTCCAGCTGTCGGCATTCTCCCTCCTTATGTAAACCTTGTAAAATAAGAGAGAATAGGCATAAGTATTGTGACATAATGTGTAATAACAGCCCATAATGTAATAAATATCGATATAAAAGCATGATGCAAAATGGGGCCCTCCAGAAGAGAGCCCCCGAGCCCTGCCCGAGGAGGGCGCCGGGCGCGCCTTCCTATGCGATGGAGGTAGGCCCCCTGGAGCGGGCGCTGATCCTGACGAGGTTCCAGCTGCGACGCCACCCTCTTGAGGTCCTGCACGACACAACTGCTTCTTCTTCTTGGGGATGACCTCAGGAGGGCCCTCGCCCATGCTGTCGGGGTCGTCGATTGCTGCAGCTTGGAAGGCGCGCTCGAGAGAGCACACCGCATCTCTTTCTTCGCACGGGACTGTGGTGATTCCCCCGCTTCCCGGCATCTTGAGGACATTGTAGCCGTGATGGGTCACCGCCATGAAATTGGCCAGGGCTGGTTACCCGAGGATGGCATTGTACGGCAGACGGATGTGCACGACGTCAAAGTCGATGAGCTCGGTGTGGTAGTTCTTGCGTTCTCCAAAGGTGACAGAGAGGCGAACCTACCCTATCGGCGTGGTAGACCCGTCGGTCACTCCTGAGAAAGGCTTGGTAGGCTGAAGCTGGTCATATGGCACTTGGAGGTTGTCGAATGTGTCGACGGACAGGACGTTGAGCCCCGCGCCGCCATCAATGAGGGTCTTGGTAACTTGCACGTTGTTGATGACTGGGGAGCAAAGCATCGGGAGGGCGCCAGCGGTAGCTGCGCACTAGAGCTGATCTACCGAGTTGAATGTGATGGGGCACTGGGACCATTTGAGCGGGCATGTGGCCTCGAGCTTGGGGAGGACTGCATTCACTTCATGAGCAAACTGTTTGAAGATGTGCTGCGAGGCTGGGGCCTGAGCTCCGCCCAAGATGCAGGCGATAGTGCATGGCTCCTAGAAGCCCCCAGCCCCCTCGTCTTGGTGGTGGTCTTCGTTCCTTCTTGGCGGTGGCGGTAGTGGAGGGAGCCCAGCGTTGCCTTGAGGATGATCCTCGCGAGGCTGATCCCTCCAGGCGCCCTCGCGAGGCTGATCCTGCCAGCGATCCTCACGAGGCCGGTCGCGCAACTCCTGGCGCGGGCCACGGTCGTCCCAGCGTCCGCCACCACGTCCTCCTCCTCGGTCGTAGCCCCGGTCGCCACGCTCGGGGCGTCGACGGAAGCGTCCTTCATGAATGGCTCTGAGCTCTTGGCAGTCGCTGATGTTGTGGGTATTCAGGTTATGGAAGGCGCAGAACGGTCGGCTGCTCTTGGATGACTCTGGTTGGTCTCTGCCACGCTTGGTGTCTGGTTCCGCTGTGAGCACGGCTGCTCCATTGCACCTCACGTCCTTGGCCTTGGCTTTCTTCTCCTCCGGGTCTACGGCTGGGAGCTTGAGGGGGCAGAGGCGCCCTTCCTCAGCTCTTGCGCACTTGGTTGCCAGGTTGAACAACTCCAGGGATGTGCACAACTCCTCGTGGATAGCAAGCTATTCCTTCATCTTGACGTCGCGGACGGCATCAGAGAACGCAGAGATGATGGCCTCGTCCGTCACCTTGGGGATCTTGAGGCGGACGTTGTTGAAGCTCTGGATGTACTTCGGGAGGGTCTCGCCCGATTGCTGCCTGACGCGGCACAGGTCACCCGTGGCCGGCGGGCGGTCGCGAGTGCCCTGGAAGTTGGCGACGAATCGGTTGCGCATCTCGTCCCAGGTGGAGATCGAGCCCGGTGGCAGGTTCAGGAGCCAGGAGTGGGCTCCGTCCTTGAGAGCCATGGGAAACCAATTCACCATGACTTTCTCGTCGCCGTTGGCTGCCTCAATGCTCATCTCGTAGAGCTGCAAGAACTCTGCGGGGTCGGGGGTGCCTTCGTAGCGAGGAGGCAGATCTGGCTTGAACTTGCCCGGCCAGGCGATGCTACGCAGCTCGGAGGTGAAAGCGCAGCAGCCAGATGTGGTCACCGGGGCCCGCCTTGGAGGTGGAGCTTGGTCTTGATGGGGTCCGCGCCCTGCTGCTATAGGTGGCGCGGGGTCTTGCCGCAGCAGCCGGTCCTGGCGTGGTGGTGCGAGGAGCGGCGGAGCATTTTCTTGCGGCGGAGGGACTTCTTGGCAGCTTCTTTCTTCTCGCGGGCGCCGGACGCAGTGGGTCGCATCGTGGAGCCGCGCACCTTGGCGCCAGGGCGCCTTCTTGGGGCAGAGGTGGTGGAGGCGCTCCGTGAGCTAGGCCGCTCATAGCCGGCGGAGGGCGAGGCGGAGAGAGGGACGCGCAGGGGAGCCCCCTGCGGCGCGGACAAGCTCGGCGATGCAGGCGAGCCAGTCCTCGTAGAGGTCATCGACCGGGAAGTAACGCAAAATCTGGTGCGCCATGAGGAGCGCGGCCCGCGCGTCCATGGGAGCGCGATGTGCATGGGACGAAGAACCGGCCGGGCTCAGCGATGGAGTGGAGGTGCGGCCGTCCCGCCGCACCGAGGGGTGCAGCGAGGATGCTTGCTGCTCGTTCCCTGCCGGGCTGGTGGCGGCATTGGCAGCAGGCGGCGGGGAACAACGGGATGGCCCGCCGACGGGAGCCGTCTAAGCGACGGAAGAAAGTTTCGGCGCACCCCTACCTGGCGCGCCAAATGTCGGATCATGGGTTCCAGCAAAACCCTTAAGGTTCGAACACTGGGGTACGCGCGAAGATTTCCTCCCTACCGATCCACGCCCTAGCTCTCTAAGATCTCGCGGACGAACTCGACGAACTCGCAACACAAAGACACAAGATTTATACTGGTTCGGGCCACCGTAGTGGTGTAATACCCTACTCCAGTGTGGTGGTGGTGGATTGCCTCTTGGGCTGATGATGAACAGTACAAAGAACAACCTCCTGAGGTTGAGGTGTTCTTGTGCTTGGTGTGTGGCTAAGGGCAGGCTCTAGATCAGGTTCGCTTGCCCTCTACTATGGTGGCTAGTTCTACTTATATAGGCCCTGGTCCTCTCCCCAAATATTGAGCGGGAAGGGAGCCAACAACGGCCAATTTGAAAGGGGACAACTAGTACGGCTTATCCTTACAAAAGCGGTCTTCGCCTGCAAAAGGCTCTGGTGGTGACGCCGCCTTGGGCTCCATGGTGACCTTCGTCTCGCCGTCCTTCGGGTCCTGGTCTCGTTGCACTGATGTGGGAACCTTTGCTTGATGCCTCGGTACTCCGTGCCTGCGCCTGCCCCCTTAGCACCAAAGAGGAAACAAGGACGCTGCGTGCGCTGGCGCCCGCCTGGCACCCGCCTGGTCTCGATCGTCATGGCTTTCGTCACGAGAGCCTCGTGAGGTTTGCCTTTCCTTGATCTCTCCGCCCCTCGTAAGCCTGCCTGGCGAGGCTGTTCCTGAGGAGGTCTCGCGTCGTCCGCCTCGCGAGGCTTGGCCCCTCGCGAGGGTCTTGGTTGCCTTGCTGAGGAAGATGGGCCATACAGGCCTGCTAGCATAGCCACGACGTGGGCTGCAGGCAGGCAAGTCTGGGGACCCCCGTTCCCAGAACGCTGACAGTAGTTTAGAATCTATCGCATTTGATGTTGTTAAATCGTATGTGCGTATCTTCCCGTCTTGGAAATATTATACTGAAGATGAAGGAAAATGCCAGTTGCAGGTGTTTGTCCAGGAGTTATGTGTAAGTAATGTTATTCATGGCAATTACTTTGCTTTGTCCCATACATCCTACCTCCATGATTGTTATAATACAACAAATTTTCCCATTTTTCTCTATAGAGAAGGACCGATTTGGAAACTCAGGATGAGGTAACCTGTGCTAATACCTCTGCTATCTTCAAGAATGCTTGGTGGCAGTATCGGAATTAAATGAAGAAAACGTACTTCGCCGGCAAGGAAACTCATCAAATTCTCTTACGTTCTCCTGAGACACATTTATTGGACGATAACTGGGAACGCCTTATAATGTACTGGTCCCGAACCAAGAATGTGGTAAGGTCTATGAGCTCATTTTCTATTTTTAAGTACTATATTCTTGCGTCTTACTGTACTCTGTTCATGTAGAACAAGTGCCTAAACCTGAAGAACAACTGTTCTAATTTAAGATTCCATTGCTATCAGAGTTCAAAAAAGTGCTAGGCGTTAATTGTGCGTTTTGCCACCGCCTTGCGCTTTACTGACCAAAGCGCATGCTTATGCGTAGTTATGCACAGATTAAGCGTAGTTATGCGCAATGCGTTTCGCCAACGCCTAGAGCCTAGGCGCGCTTAAGCGCTTGCTTAGGCGCGCCTTTTTTAACTATGATTGTTATCATGCATACTGCTTTGCTCTTGTATCATTGTATTTACTCATACACACTTATTTTTAAAATGAAGGATCCAATCGAAACTCCAATGGCACAGCAGGTATGTTCACACATGTTTCTTTAACAGGCTTGCCCTTATCAATAGCTCTGTTGATTTCAATTTCAATTGTGTATACAGTTGACTTCTCATATCATGCACATTACTAGCATCACAACAGAGCCAATAGTGGTTTTGTACATGTAGACCCGTGGTACCCATCTGAAATCTTGTTGTGCCGTGTAGTTTCCCACGCTTTGTATTCTTTCACTGCTGCTTTGTCTTCAACTGATATGATTTGAACCGTGTCTCTATTTTGATTTGGCAAGACAGTGTAGTGACCATAGGACATAGATATATGTTTGTTTGATGCTTTTATTATGTACTAGTACTTGGCAATAGAAGACTTGGTAGTTTAATCCTGTCCACCTTACTAATGAACTTGTTCACCGAAATGAGTTTCATATACTAGTACATGCTAAACCTGTTATGTGTCTGCTTGTTTCTTCTTTTAGAATGCTGACAGAATATTGGGGAAGAGTGCCTTATTAAGCAATGGTAAAGGAAGTAATGCAGATAAGGTTCAGGATAGTGAGACATCCTTGTTGGTCCCCAACAAAGCTGATAAAACAGCTAAGGAAGACTATCTCGAATACAGTGAGACAACCCCAAAGTCCTGTCTTGATTTAGTGTTCGAGTTACTGGCCACTCCCGCTTGCACAAGCTATTCAAACTCACTGTCTGAATCAGTTCGGTTTCGTGAGTCTCAACTACAAGCTGAAAGACATCGATTAGTTGTGTTGCGACAAGAAGCGGAAGGACTGCGGAAGTCCATGGAGATGCATACTTTCTGGTGCAACAGCAAGCATTGGAGGATTTTAGCGCCAAACAGGAAAAAGCTAATAAGTTTGCTAAGCTTATTGCCAGCATGGTGGATACCATGTTTCTTGAGCTCTTCTGAAGTTGTTTCAGTTATGCTCTTGTTTTGCTGTCGCGTTTATTTGCACTAGTGGCCAATTTTGACGACCAGTGTATGTAATATGCTGCTTTGCTCCCTATGTTTGCACTGGTGGCGAACTTTGATGCCCAGTGGATGTAATATATGTAATAGCAGTAATAGGCTAGTGATAATTGCTTGCTTATTTATTTCCTTATTGTCTTGTTTAGTTGTTTGCTTGTAGTCACCGCAGTTCTTTTTCTGTGTTTTTCTAGTGGCCACAATAACCTATTTTTGGAAACTAGGACAAAATAATCATGGCAACACACGAACTGTTGTAACCATGGGCCTCCTGCGGGCCGTATGATCCATGGGCCTTCTACGGGACGTAGGATCCATTGGCCTTCTATACGGGCCGTAGGATCCATTGGCCTTCTACGGGCCGTACGATCCATGGGCCCTTTACGGGCCGTAGGATCCATGGGCCTTCTACGGGGCGTATCATCATTTCGCCAATCATGGGTCGTACTATTCATGGACAATAACGGGCTGTTAATAGGCCGTATTTGACAACTCTATGAAAATAGCCCAACGGGTTTTTCTCGACATGAAAACGGCCCAACGTATTAACGGGCCACAAACGGGCTGACTGTAAACACGGACTGAATTTGGCCCTCAAGCAGAAAATGACAGTAATGGGCCGTAAGTAACCAAATGCTGGAAATGAGCCAAAGAATAAATGGGCCTTGAGAAGGCCGAAAGATAACATGGGCTGGAAACGGCCCAACGGAATAATGGGCCGTTAATGGGTATAAAGTGATACACTGTTCATTACGGGCCAGTTTTACCATGGGCCGTTAAGGGGCCGAGGATTACTAAGGGCCTCATATGGGCCGAAAGACGTCATGGGCCATACATGGGCCGGAAGTTAAAACGTGCTGGAATTATATTGGACGGCCCAGATGACGCTACTGGGCCTAATTCGGATAGGCCGTAAACGGGCCCTGGGATAGCGGCTGTAAATGGGCTATACGCGAACATGCCGTTAACAGGCTTGCCGTGGGCCGGCCCGCCACCTTTTGACCAAGTCAAACGGGCCGGTCTTTTCACAGGAATGGGCCTCTGTTGGGCCGTGCCACGTGTCGACGTATCATAGGCGCTTTGGGTCCAATGAGTGGATGACATCTGTCACAACGGTGAGCCAACATGTGTTTCCTCCAGCCAATGATGATTTTACACATGGAAAATCCCCATTGGTCGGGGCTGTTAACGGGTTATCGGATCCAAAACCGGACCCGATAGCTTAATGGCGTTCCGTTATGGTGGATGCCACGTGTGAGTCACCCTTGACGAAAGCACTTCTGTGACACGCAATTTATCGTCATGGAAGTGGACACTTCCGTGATGAAAATTTTGGTAATGTCATGGAACACTTCTACGATAGCACAGGTATGACTATCTTGATTCTGTCATAAAATTGTCATGGATGTACATGCATGACAAAAAACGTGACCTACTGTGACAAACACGTATCATCACGGAAGTGTATTTTTTTGTAGTGATCCCTACTGCCATCCTATCTTGAGGTGTTAGTGCAATATTATTTATCATGTTCCAAAGAGGAACATTTGGATCTGGTGGGGCTACAGTTTGTATTGGCTGTGTAAGGCTTTCCTTGATTCCCACTAGAGTACTAGTAATTGCGGCATCAATATCATTGTCATCACGCGCGGTGGCCGCTGACTTTTTAGTCTTTGACTTGTTTGATTGTGATGGAGGCACTGTCTTTTTATTCCCAGCCTTCTTGAGTATCTTCTTGTTAGGCTTCAGACCACTAACATTAGATCTTGAAGTTGCGGCGACTGCTGCCACAACCTAACAACCATCACTATCTGACTCGAGTTTATCAGAGTCTTCGCCTTGATGATCCTTTGTATCAGCGTAGCCAGACATATCATACATATTTTGTTGTTCACCATCTTCATTATCAGAATCAGCAGCGGTGGAAGCATCATGCATAAATGCTCCATCAGCAGAGGAACCACTAAACATTTCCTGTAACTTGTCAAAAAACTGGATTGGCTTTGTAAGAATTCCACGGTCATTTACCAACAAGTAGAAGTTCATGAGAATCCAATAAATCATACACAAAAAATAATTTTCAAGTGATAAAGGTCATTACCGACCGTTCATCCAAAGCAGTTTTGGAGAGAGTAACCATTTTTGTCAGATTATCCCAGCCATTACCACTAGCATTCATATGGCGAGCTACAAGTGCCCAAGTCTCTTTATGATGTCTAAAGTGACGATGAACTTGTTCAAAAGTGTAGGTACTAACATACTTCTCATTTACTGCTTTTGTACATGCATTGTGATGCAGCTTCTTAAACACCGCCTTTGGTGGCAGCTCCATCTTCTTCTCAATGTACCAATCAAGTACGAACTCTGATAAAGCTTGAGGCCAATGTGTCTTTGGTGCCCTAGGTCCTGATGTCCCAGCTCTAGTGCTTCCCTTGCCATTCTTGTTGCTTTCTCCAATATCGATGGTGTCCTCTGTAAAAGGTATTATGATGCAGAAAATAATGACAGACAAAATTATATATTTTGCTTGAATACATCAATAATATAGAAGTATGAAAGAACAAACATGCTGAAATGATTAAAATATCACAGAAGGGCAACATTGTCAGATCCAGAACATCTTGGAGCAGCTCTCCACCGGATCTACACGTTGGAGTAGTTTCCCGCAGGTAGTCCCCACCTTGATGTATTGATTTTTTCGATTTCTCTCCTCCATAGGAACCCTAAGGAAAGGGTAGAAGTGAGAGGGAGAGTGGAGAAGTGAGAGAGAACGGGTAATTTTACTCAGGCATGGTGCATGGGATTGCAGCGATTCTCAGTCCTCCAATTTTCTAGGCTTGAGTCAGGCGCGGCTTGACAGGCAGGTTCGTCAGGTCAAATATCTCAGGTAGGCAACCAAACAGACCTCAGGCAGGTGCTTAGGCCAGGCAACTTGTGTCAGGGTGTCAACCAAACAGCCCCATAGCCAGGCCCGATGGGGAATGGAGGAGATCTAGGGATTTTGATCCCCTCCCTGATCTGCAAACTTTACACATTAGCCCTCCTCCTTCTCTTCTTTCTTCACAAGAAGGTCCTGCCACTTCTTTAGCTAGCCCCCTGGTTACTTCTTTTCATCTCACACAAGTCTCTTCTTCCTTCTCTTCTTTTCTTCACTCTTCTCGATAACCACCTAGACAGACTTTTGACGATTATTGGTGCCTTTGTGCACATTTCTGCAAGATAGACCAAAGACTAGTAAATGATCCTTTTTTATGACTATCAAGCAATATTCAATCAATCATGGCAAGAATGGACGAATATATCACGATAGATGCTATATTTGAGTACCAAAATTATATATGTGAAATATACTTATCAAATATTAACTTCAATTCCTGGAACATCTCATATGGTCCATGACGTTCAAAACGTCTTTGAAGTCCCGATTCTAAGCCGTATAGCATGGCACACTGAACTACCGAGTAGTCATTAGATCGAGCTTGTCAGACGTTCATAACATCAGCATCTGCTCCTGCAGCAGGCCTTTCACCTAGCGGTGCATCAAGGACATAATTCTTCTATGCAGCAATGAGGATAATCCTCAAGTTACGGACCCAGTCTGTGTAGTTTCTACCATCATCTTTCAACTTAGCTTTCTCTAGGAACGCATTAAAATTCAAGGGAACGGTAGCACGGGCCATTGATCTACAACATAGATATGCAAAAACTATCAGGACTAAGTTCATGATAAATTAAGTTCAATTAATCATATTACTTAAGAACTCCCACTTAGATTGACATCCCTCAAGTCATCTAAATGATACGTGATCCAAATCAACTAAACCATGGCCGATCATCACGTGAGATGGAGTAGTCATCAATGGTGAACATCTCTATGTTGATCATATCTACTATATGATTCACGTTCGAACTTTCGGTCTCTAGTGTTCCGAGGCCATGTCTATACATGCTAGGCTCGTCAAGGTTAACCCAAGTATTCCACATTTGCAAAAATGTCTTGCACCCGTTGTATGTGAACGTAGAGCCTATCACACCCGATCATCACGTGGTGTCTCAGCACGATGAACTGTCGCAACGGTGCATACTCAGGGAGAACACTTATACCTTGAAATTTTTAGTAAGGGATCATCTTATAATGCTACCGCCGTACTAAGCAAAATAAGATGCATAAAAGATAAACATGACATGCAATCAAAATATGTGACATGATATTGCCATCATCATCTTGTGCCTTTGATCTCCATCTCCAAAGCAACGTCATGATCTCCATCATCACCGGCTTGACACCTTGATCTCCATCGTAGCGTCGTGGTCGTCTCGCCAACTATTGCTTCTACAACTATCGCTAACGCATAGTGATAAAGTAAAACAATTATATGGCATTTGCATTTCACACAATAAAGCGATTATCGGTGTCAAAACCGGCTGATCTCGCGTAGGGGGTCCCGAACTGTGCGTCGGTGGATCGAAGGTAATAGGAGGCGGGGGACACGATGTTTACCCAGGTTCGGGCCCCCTTAATGGAGGTAATACCCTACTTCCAGCTTGATTGACTTTGATGAGTATAGGGGTTACAAGAGTTGATCTACGTCGAGATCGTAATGGCTAAACCCTAGATGTCTAGCCTATTTGATTGTGATTTCCTCTACGAACTAAAACCTCCAGTTTATATAGACACGGAGGGGCCTAGGGTTGTACAGAGCCGGTTTACAGAGAAAGGAATCTTCACATCCGAACGCCAAGCTTGCCATCCACACAAAGGAGAGTCCCATCCGGACACGGGGGAAGGCCTTCTACCTTGTATCTTCACAGCCCATTAGTCCGGCCCATGTCACATAGCCCGACTATCTAAGGACCCCTTAATCTAGGACTCCCGTGGTAGCCCCCTAACTTGCCTTCAATGATGATGTACTATCCGGCTTTATGTCTTCAGCTTTGCAAGGCGGGTTCTCCATTGTACTTCAGATTGACGATAGTTCAGTTGCACATTAAACACCATTTTCTATCGATTCTTCGCTGTCCGTCGCCTCGGCTTCCACGTGTCAGACGAATGTGAGCAGTCTAGGTGTTTTTTTACAAATAACCCCTTGACCATGCAGGAAAGGCGCCTACTTAAAGAGATTATATCTCAGAGACCATTCCACACCCCGCGGAAATCCTTAGAACTCGCCATAGGAAATCGCTCAATCATGGCTAGTGCTCCAAGCTCTTCCTCGCGCCCCAACGGCCCTCAAAAAGGCGACTGGGAAAGTAGTTTCGTATCCCACGCCCATCTGAGCAAACTTCAGACGTAGGGATACCTTCCTCCTGCGGATCTAATCTCCATTCAGGCTGGATTAACTTCCATCGACGGCGAAGCCCTGGCGGAGAATTTTCCCAATCCTTCTAAAGAGGAGCGGGTGTGCTTCGTTTCCTTCCTATTGAGAGGCATATGATTTCCTATTCATCCTTTCCTCAGAGGTCTACTGGAGTATTACGGCCTTCAACTGCACAATCTGACGTCGGGCTCCATCCTGCATATCGCGGGCTTCTTTGCTCTTTGCGAGCTGTTCCTAGGCTGCGAGGCTCATTTTGAGCTATGGCGGAAATTTTTCTGCCTCGTCCCCCGCTCCCAAAAGGGATCTATATTCGAGGTAGGCGGCGCCGAAGTATGGCGCATAGCCGGGACTGGTTACCCGTCCGGCACTCCGAAGAAGGCATTCGAAGAGTGGCCCTCAGAGTGGTTTTACATTGAAGACATCATTCTTCCAGACCAAATCCGGCGTGGTCTTCCTGAATTCTCCAGCGCTCCTTTAAAGAAGCGCGCCATCTGGCGTCCCCGAAGCCTCGAAGAAGAAGATAGTGCGGAGGTTTCGAGACTGGCAAGCAAGATCAGAGTACTTGCCAACTCTAGGCTATCCATAATGAAGGTTATGGCAATTTCAATAACCCGATGCGTTCAGCCGCTCCAATCTAGGGGTTTTCCCATGTGGCATTACAACGGGAAGGACGATGCATCCCGTTGTTTACGGAAGGGACCGGACAATTTTGCCGCCCTGGCCACCATCTTAGCTAATCTTTTCAAAGGGGAGAAGGAAGACTTCGCTCGTTTGACATGTCGGGAAGGTTTTCCATGTACAACCCCATACCCTGGGTGAGTTTTTCGGTTATTGGCCTGACTCAACCTTTTTCTAGAGTTTATGCTAGTCGAATTTAATCCGGCTGCTTTTTAATAGGAATGGAGAAAGATCATCGAGGGGATCTACAGCCCCGCTCCGCAGCTAGAGGACCATATTCGGGACCTGGATCCCGGATATGAAGAAGATCCGGACATATTTATAGAGCTTAAGGAGGGAGTTTTTTATCAGGCGAGCTACGACGGCACGGAAGTGGCCATTATAGCTGACTACCCCGGCCTTCTCCCCTCCTCCCATGTAAGTACCCAGGAGACGTCTCCTCCAAAAGAGTTTTCCCATTGCGCCTCACCCACCGCATTGTCTCATGCTCCGAAGGGGCGGCGCTCGTCTCACCGAGCTTTATCAAAAGTGTCTTCTAAGAAGGCGACACCTGCGCAGGGCGAGTCTTTGAAAAGAAAGGCCAACGGTGATACTACCGAGCCCCCGCCTTCACCAAAGAGGTATAGTTCTTAACACACGCCCGGTGGGCCGACCGCATTGTGACGTTTTCCGTTGGGACATTCTGTAGGAAAAGCATACGCCGGACTATATCCGTGGACCTCGCCGGCCGTGCATCGACCAATCCGGCCACGGACCCTGCCATAATAAGGACCAGGGTTGATACGGGTAAAATGTCGGATTGTCATCTCCAAGAGGATTCGGATAATGTATCTGTCACCAATTCCGAAGTGGAGAGCGTGATGAATCATCGGCAGCGGAAAGAGGCCATGCGCGACCCAAAGTTTCAAACCGAAGAGGCGTTTAATGCCCTCAGCTCAGCGGATGCATATATCCGAGCTGCCCGGGATGGACTTGCCGGAGCCACCCACCAACTTTCAAAAGATATGCAGGTAAGAACTTAGTGTGGATTCAATAATCATATGCGAGTAGCCCCCGAGACTTGAAGCAGTTAACCCAACTGATTTAAGGGTCGTTTAATGTTATCAGGTACTCACGGTGAAAAATAACACGCTGTCCCAGGAGCTTGTAGAATGTCGGACCAAGGTAACTGTTGCCACCGCCGAACTGGAAAATTTGAAGAAGTCCAGGAAGGCTCCGGATGGTAAGCACAACAGTGTCCAGAAAATACGATTCTGTGCTCACAATGATTTTTGAATACTCATTGTTTTGTTTACGGCAGCAGGATCGGCAGATCAGTTGGAGGAGAAGCTAAAGCCCGCTCAGGCGAACAAGCAACATGCCAAAGGGCAAGAAGCTGCTAGTAAACGTGTATTAACACGGACCATTAATGAGAAGAACAAACTGCGGGATACCAACATCAAGCAAGCCGAGGAGCTAAAGGACGTAAGAGCCCAACTGACGGACGCCTTGAAGGAGAACCGAAAGCTGAAAGGCGGCATATTTAGTATGTCCTTGAACCTAACTTTCATAAGATCCCTTGATGGAGAATTTTTACGAGATTTGTTCCTGTAGCATTGTTAACTGGGTGGCCTGAAGTAGAAGTGTACGGATTTCCAGGCGACTTGTTGCAAGAGTAGTCCAAAGTGCACGAGCGAGCTCGGAAAGCAATGTGGAACATGGCTAAGGCTTTGTGGCCATCCAAATCTCCTCCATGACTGATGGGGGAGCTCGCGGAGCTATTCAAAGGAGCTCGTCTTCGTTTTGAGCTGTGGAAGGCATCAGCATGTTGAGAGGGTGCACGAGAGGCCTGGGCTATGGTGAAAACGCGGTATACCGGACTTGATCCGAATCATATGGCCCGGGTCGGACCCCGGGGACCGGACAGACAAGAAATTCTGGTTAGCTTGGTGTACGATCAAGTAAAGATAGCCGCGAAGTTCTCACACCAGGACTGTAAACTAGACAGCCTGATAGATGGCATAGATAAAGAGTAGGCGTGTGATTTTATGTAACAATACACTTTATCATCAAACTTATCTCCTGCCGAATTGTAAAAGATTATCATAGTAGACCCTCCGCTTCGACCTCCAAAACCCAAGGGTTTGTACTGTTTCCAAATACTATACATGTGGAAAACACCAAGTATGTTCGGTAACCAGGCAATCCGGCCATTGTGCGTGAATAGACAAACTATATTCAGGGAGCTATGTTATATTACCTTTTAAATGTAAGAAACATTTTCTAGAGAGAATAGTTCCGTTAAAGGTTCCTCTCCCTGGGCCAGAATGCATTATTTATGCGTGCCTAAACCGTGATGTGAAAGAATCACATGAGTCTTTGTATTTTGATAGTTTATATTGCAACGATGGCAGTTCGTCATTTGTCCGCCGACCAATTATTCCCTTAAGAATGCTAGCTTTTGGCTTCACCCGTCTGAGGTACATGTCCGGCTGACCCGGTTGTAACAATCACAGAGGTGCTCCCTTTATGCCCTAGCCGAACAAGCGGGAACGTAGGGCATAAGCACAGGAGCCAGGCAACCCAGTTTGGCAAAAACTTAAGTCATAGAGGTGCATATGATGGCGAAGACAGGACGTATATGAGCAAAGAATACACATATATATGGTGAACTTTATGCTCGAAATAATAATAAGCTTCTATTGAAGGAAGCCCCCAGTTATTTAAGGATGTATACCCCTCTAGCGTGCAGCTTACCTGAACACACGCTAGAAGTCGTAAAAGAAACGAAAAGAAAAAAGGAAAAAATGGAAAAAGGAGAAAAGGTAACGAAAAATGTGTTCGGACTTAGGCGTAGAATCTTCGGAGTCTGGCAGCGTTCCACGGGTTCGGCTCTAAGCGATTGTCCGATGCATTGTGAAGGTGATAGGCTCCTCAAGTGAGAACTTCATCTATAATGAAGGGACCCTCCCATTTGGGCTTGAGCTTGTTCTTTTTCTTCTCTGGTAGGCGTAGAACGAGTTCACCGACATTATAAGTCTTGGACCGCACTTCTCTGCTTTGGTATCTTCGAGCTTGTTGTTGGTAGAATGCGGAACGGGATTTTGCTACATCGCGCTCCTCCTCCAGGCCATCTAAGTCGTCTTGCCGATCGAGCTCAGCCTCTCTCTCCTCGTACATGCACACTCGAGGTGAGTCATGAATAATGTCGCAGGGCAGGACAGCCTCTGCGTCATACACCCTGAAGAACGGTGTGTATCCGGTCGTGCGATTGGGTGTGGTCCGCAGCCCCCAGAGTACGGAGTCGAGCTCCTCGACCTAGTGTTTATCTGACTCCTTTAAGGATCGCACTAGTCTGGGTTTGATGCCGCTCATTATCAGGCCATTGGCCCGTTCAACTTGACCATTTGTTTGGGGGTGATATACGGAGGCATAATTGAGTTTAATGTCTAGATTACCACACCAATTTTTTACCTCATCAACTGTGAAATTAGAGCCGTTGTCAGTAATAATGCTATGTGGGACACCGTAACGGTGTATGACACCGGAGATAAAATCTATCACCGGTCCGGCTTTAGCCGTTTTTACTGGTTTGGCCTCTATCCACTTAGTGAATTTATCGACCATAACTAGTAAGTATTTGTTCTTATGGCTTCCCCCTTTAAGGGGTCCAACCATGTCTAGCCCCCAGACCGCAAAGGCTAGGTAATGGGGATCGTTCTTAGGGCTATGGGCGGTGAGGGAGTCCTGGACTAGGGGGTCCTCGGGCGTCCGGCCTGTTAGCCATGGGGCGGACTGATGGGCTGTGAAGATACAAAGACCGAAGACTCTACCCGCATCCGGATGGGACTCTCCTTTGCGTGGAAGGCAAGCTTGGCGTCCATGATATGAAGATTCCTTTCTCTGTAACCGACCTTATGTAACCCTAGATCCCTCCAGTGTCTATATAAACCGGAGGGCTAGGTCCGTAGACATCAATCAATAATCATCATCATAGTCATACATGCTAGACTGCTAGGGTTTTAGCCGTTACGATCTCGTGGTAGATCAACTCTTGTAATACTCATATTCATCAAGATAAATCAAGCAGGAAGTAGGGTATTACCTCCATAGGGAGGGCTCGAACCCGGGTAAACATTGTGTCCCGCGTCTCCTGTTACCATCGACCTTAGGCGCACAGTTCAGGACCCCCTACCCGAGATCCGCCAGTTTTGACACCGACATTGTTGCTTTCATTGAGAGTTCCACTGTGACGTCGAAGATAGGATCGATGGCTCGCCTTGTCCTCAAGGACAATATCACCTCTGTAGGAGCACTGGCCCCAGGCCGAACCCTCCGGCTGGGCGGCTTTATCATGACCGGCCGTTCGGCCGTTAGGCCGACGATGACCTCTCGGGTCATCAAAAATCCCCTTCGCATCGACCCCGAACACTCCAAGCAGATGGATCCGGTGGAGATTTCGTCTTTGAACGAGCTCTCAGATTGCATTGCCGCCCTGGGGGTCGCTACAGACTACGATCGAATTGGGCTTAAACCCGATCAGAGAGAAATCAAAGCTCCATCAATCACCCACCAGATAGCGGTAGTCGAGGAGCGGGACGACAACTCTCCCTCCATACTGAGGACGGACTATGTCCGGATCTCCGACCTCGAAGAGCCGGACACCCACCTGCGAAAAGATGCATCTTGTCCTCCGAACATAGAATCGGACGACAAGCCTAAAAAATCAGTTGATATCCCGGAGCCCAGACTGTTGAGTCCGGAAGATCATCAGACTCCAGATCCAAAACTGGGTCAAGGTTCAGATTTAAATCCACCCACCCACCCGGACATATGCGCTCTCATGAGCATACAACAACAGGCTCAGGAAAGGGTCCATCACTTCTGGGCCAGATTCCTTCTTGTCAAAGACAAGATTAAAGATTGCCGCGACGAAGACGCGATCTCAGCGTTCTGCACCAATTGCATGGACGAAGGAATCCTCAATGCCATCAACCGCCGTCGCATATTACACTTCGCTGACTTGGCAACTATCGTACAGAAGTACAGCACAATGGAAAGCGCCTGGAAAACTCGGGCAACCCGTTGGGAACCATCGGTCCCGACTCAACCCCTCGTTCAGGCGAAAAGGGCACACCCTCATGGCACGCCTGGTCCAATAGTAATAAAATACAAGCCCATTACGGGGCGCGGAACCGTTCTGGAAGGATGGCTCGATCGGCCAGGCAAAATACACACAACACCGTATAACATACCAACCCATAGCCTTAGAGCATGTTGGATACTCCGGCAAGTGGCCAAGAGCGGCGAGGATATCCTCACCAAGAATACCCTAGAACAACACCCCCCGGAAGATGACAACCTCATAATATTGACGGTCTTCGAGACATTCGCTTCAAACAATAGGCGCAAAAGGGCACTCCGCGAACTCGCCGAAGTTTGACAAATCACAGCAATAAACCCTTGGAACGACATGGTTATAACTTTTAATGCAAGTGACGAACCAAAATACAGGATAGTCCGAGCACCGGCTGCCTTGGTCCTCAGTCCAATAGTGGACGGCTTTCGGCTCACCAAGGTTCTCATGGACGGCGGCAGCGGACTAAACCTCATCTACGAGGATACATTCCACAAAATGGAAATAGACAGGAGCCGCATCGAGCAAAGCAGCACGACTTTTCGAGGAATCATTCCCAATCCGGAGGCGCGGTGTGCAGGAAAAATCACACTTGACGTGGTATTCGGCACGCCGGAGAATTATCGGTCCGAAGAGATAACCTTCCAAGTGGCCCCTTTCAACAGCGGATATCACGCCCTCTTGGGGCGAGATGCATTTACACGCTTCCAAGCTATACCTCATTACGGTTACATGAAGCTTAAGATGCCCGGGCCCAACGGCACAATCATTCTCGCCAGTGATCCGGACATAGCACTCTGCGCCGAAAATAAAACCGCATCCCTCGCCCTTGAGGCATTATCTGAAGCCCTCGCGGCTGAAGAATTAACTGCACTGTGCTCTACGGTGGACAGAAACGATGTGATCCTAGACAAACGACCCAAATCCACCTCCCTCAAGCCGGCAGAAGAAATAGTCAAATTCCAAGTCCATCCAACGGACCCCAACAAGACAACATCTATCGAGGCACAGCTCGTCCCAATGGTCGATACCGCGCTACGACAGTTCCTGCATGAAACTGGGACATATTCGCCTGGCACCCTTCTGACATGCCAGGAATTCCACGTAGGCTAGCCGAACACAGCCTCACTATCTTAAAGGGATATAAACCAGTCAAACAAACACTGCGGCATTTTTCCGAACCTAAACGACAAGCTATGGGAGAAGAGCTAGCCAAGTTACTTGAAGCCGGATTCATCAGAGAAATAAAACACCCGGACTGGCTAGCAAACCTGGTGATGGTACCAAAGAAGGATAAATCATGGCGCCTATGCGTCAATTTCAAAGACCTCAACAAGGCTTGCCCTAAGGATCCCTTCCCCCTCCCTCGCATCGATCAGATCATTGACGCAACTGCAGGACACAACTCACTATGTTTCCTCGACGCGTACTCCGGATACCATCAGATCAAGAAGAAGGAGTCCGATAAAGCCGCAACGGCATTCATTACCCCATACGGGCCTTTCTGCTTCAACACTATGCTTTTTGCGCTCAAAAACGCTGGCGCCACCTACCAACGCATGATTCAAACATGCCTGGAGAAGCAGATCGACAGGACAGTTGAAGCATATGTGGATGACATCGTCATTAAAACTAGGCACGTCGAGGCACTTATAGACGATTTACGTCTCACATTCGATAACCTCCGTGCATATGACATCAAGCTCAATCCGGAAAAAGTGTGTTTTCGGCGTACTTCCTGGAAAACTGCTAGGCTTCATTGTTTCCAGCAGGGGAATCGAAGCAAATCCAGCCAAAGTCTGAGCTTTGTCATAGTTGGCTATAACAACGGACCTTAAGCAGGTCCAAAAACTCGCCGGATGCGTGGCAGCTTTAAGCCGCTTTATCTCCAGATTGGGAGAAAACGCATTGCCACTGTATCGCCTACTCCGACGCACCGATCACTTTGATTGGGAAGATGCGGAAACGGACGGACTGGAAGAAATAAAAACCCTTCTAGAGAGCAGCCCAATCCTGGCCGCGCCAAACATCGGCGAACCCATGCTATTATACATATCGGCAACACACCAGGTGGTGAGCGCCATGCTCGTCGTTGAGCGAGAGCAAGACGGACACAAATTCCCACTTCAGAAGCCGGTATATTGCGTATCCACTATCCTCACACCATGCAAATCCCGGTACCCCCATTATCAAAAAATAGCATACGCGGTCTTCATGGCATCCGGGAAGCTACAGCACTACTTCCAAGGGTGTTCAATCACGGTGGCCTCCGAAGTACCTCTCAATGATATAATAAACAACCACGACGCTACGGTCCGGATTGCCAAATGGGCCATTGAGCTCCTTCCATTTGACATAACATACAAGCCACGCCGAGCCATTAAATCCCAAGTAGTGGCAGACTTCGTCGCCGAATGGACAGAGGCCGAACTCCCCAAAGAATACGGCACATATTCCAACTGGGTTATGTATTTTGATGGTTCCAAAATGGTGGCAGTGATAGGAGCGGGCATCGTTCTAACATCCCCCACTAGAGACGTAGTCCAGTACGTACTCCAAATATTATATACAGACTCCAACAACGGAGCCGAATACGAGGCCTTATTGCATGGTCTTCGGAAGGCCGTCTTCATGGACATACAACGCCTGGAAGTGCGCGAGGACTCAAACCTCGCAATATCTCAAATAAATGGAGACTTTAATGCCAAAGATCCAAAGATGGCGGCTTATCGCAACGCCGTCCTGAAAATGTTGGCTCGGTTCGAGGGGCTCGAGTTTCAAGCGGTGGACATCCTTGCTTGCATCGGCGCCAAGCGCGACCCCGTCCCACCTAACATCTTTCTAAAAAGGCTTTTTAAGCCATCCGTGGTGTGGCAAGGGGAGAGTGGCAACACCAGTCCGGATCCAAACACAACCCCAGATTCCGAACACACGGATATCATCGGGGGCTCAGCCACCGAAATAACATCGTCGGCCCATCTCATTATGGTAGTCATTGCCCCGTGGACTGAACCCTTCTTTGCCTACCTTAATAGGAAATAACTCCCTGAGGACTAGAACGAGGCCCGCCGCATTGTCCGGCGTTCGAAGGCCTATAAGGTTCACGACGGAGAGATCTATAAGAAAAGCGCTACCGGAGTCCTTCAAAGATGTATCTCTGAGGAGGAGGGGCGGCAATTCTTGGCTGAAATTCATGCCGGTCCTTGGGCCTCCGGCCTGTTATCCATGGGCAGGACTGATGGGCTGTGAATACATGAAGGCCGAAGACTGTACCTGTGTCCGGATTGGACTCTACTTGGCGTGGAAGGCAAGCTTGGCAACCGATTATGAAGATTCCTTCTTATGTAACCGACTCTATGTAAACCCTAGATCCCCCCGGTGTCTATATAAACCGGAGGGGTTAGTCCGGAAAGGACACATTACCATAGTCATATAGGCTAGACATCTAGGGTTTAGCCATTACGATCTCGTGTTAGATCAACTCTTGTAATACACATATTCATCAAGATCAATCAAGCAGGAAGTAGGGTATTACCTCCATAGAGAGGGCCCGAACCTGGGTAAACATCGTGTCCCCCGTCTCCTGTTACCATCGATCCTAGACGAACAGTTCGGGACCCCCTACCTGAAATCCGCCGGTTTTGACACCGACATTGGTGCTTTCATTGAGAGTTCCACTGTGTCGTCGACAAAAGGTTTGATGGCCCCTTCAATCGTTGATAATGACACTGTCCAAGGAGGAATCTTCCTCCCCGGACAGATTTTTGCATTCGACGGCTTCGTACTGCGGGCCAACTCACTTGGCCATCTGGAGCAGGTTGACAGCTACGCCCCTGGCCATTAGGTCAGATTTGGAAGCTTGAACTGCGTCACGGATATCCGTGGAGACTTGATCTTCAATGGGTTCGAGACCGTGGCGATCACTCCTCCTCGCTCCGATGAACATGACTTAAATCTGTCATCGGATCACACCCAGGAGATTGTTCCTGTTGCGGCAACGGCCTTAGATCCGGAGCAGATCATGCTGTCCGAGGCCATAGAATCTGTGGCATTGGAGCCGCACACGGACTCAACACCCTACAATATCTGCGTCAACGGAATTCCGGACTCGTTTTCGGCTATAAATTCCTAACCACGGATGCCTGCGGACACCGAGTTGGATTGGTTATCAATCTTCGAGTTCAGCGCCACAGACTTCTTTCAACACTCGCCCTTGAGCGATATGCTAAATTCATTAAAAAAACCTATCCTTGGCAGGGGACTCATAGCCGAACTATGTTCGGTTCAAACTAGGGGCTGATGGAGAATTTTGCTTCCCACCCGGCACCCACTTCATAGCTACTGTCAAAAACTCAACCGACGTGCTTAACTGGGGCTCCGAAGACATCGACAGCTTGGGCGGCGATGCCGACAAGGAGCAAGGCCAAGACCAGCCATTCACAAGAAGTTGGACGGCCACTAAGGGAGTCCTGGATTAGGGGGTCCTCGGACAGCCGGACTATATACTTTGGCCGGACTGTTGGACTATGAAGATACAAGATTGAAGACTTCGTCCTGTGTTCGGGTGGGACTCTCCTTTGCGTGGAAGGCAAGCTTGGCAATTCGGATATGTAGATCTCCTCCCTTGTAACCGACTCTATGTAACCCTAGACCCCTCCTGTGTCTATATAAACCGGAGGGTTTAGTCCGTACGACAAGAACAATCATAATCATAGGCTAGCTTCTAGGGTTTAGCCTCTATGATCTCGTGGTAGATCAACTCTTGTAATACTCATATCATCAAGGTCAATCAAGCAGGAAGTAGGGTATTAACTCCATCGAGAGGGCCCGAACCTGGGTAAACATTGTGTCCCCTGCCTCCTGTTACCATCCGCCTTAGACGCACAGTTCGGGACCCCCTACCCGAGATCCGCCGGTTTTGACACCGACATTGGTGCTTTCATTGAGAGTTCCACTGTGCCGCCACCATAAGGCTTGATGCCTCATCTTGTTGTCAAGGACAACATCACCTCTGGGGGAGCCTTGGCTGTAGGCCAAACTCTCCGACTAGGCGGCTTCGTCATGACCGCCCGTTCGGCCGTTGCGTCAACGATGACTTCTCGGGTTATCAAAAACGGCCTCCACGTTGGCTCGGGATTCGCCGAGCAGATGGATCCAATGGAGCTCTCTTCCTTGAACGAGCTCTTGGATCGCATCGCCGCCTTGGGAGTCGCTACGGACTATGATCGGATCGGGCTTAAACCCGACCAAAGGGAGATTAATTCTCCGCCGGTCACCCATCAGATAGCGGTGGTGGAGGAGCAACACAGCGATTCTTCCTCTATCCTAAGGACAAACTATGTCCGGATTCCCAAGCTCTCCGAGCCGGATACCCGTCTACGGGAGGACATGGCCCAAGCTTTGAACCTAGAATCAAACAGCAGGCCAGATCTATTGGGCAACATCCTGGAGCCCGAACTGCCAAGTTCAGAAACTCCTCTGCCCCGGGGTCTCAGATCGGGTCAGGGTTCGGACCTAAATGTACCCACCCACCCAGATATAAGTGATCTTTCCCACATTAGACAAGAGCCCCAAGAGACAGTACATCACTATTGGGCCAGATTCCTCCTTGTAATGAGCAAGGTTAAGGACTGTCGCGAGGAAGACGCAATTTCATTCTTTTGCAAAAATTGCACGGACAAGGGAATCCTCAATGCCATAAGTCCCCGTGACATAGCACACTTCGCTGACTTGGCAGCCATAGTACAAAAGTATTGTGCGATGGAAAGCGCCTGGAAAACCCAAACAAAATTCTGGGATCCTCCGGCTCTCACTAAAGCCCCCCCGTCCGAACCAAAAGGGTGTACTCTCTTAAGTCATCCGATCCAATTACAAAGAAACAAAAGCCCACTATAGGGCGTGGAACCGTATTGGAGGGATGGCTCAATGGGCCATGCAAAATTCACAGTACAGCAGATGCCATACCAACACATAGCCTTAGAGCATGTTGGATACTCCGGCAGGTGGCCAAGAGTGGCGAGGATATCCTCATCAACAATACAACAGAGCACCATCCCGTGGAAAATAACAACGCAGTATTGACAGTCTTTGAGACCTTCGCCTCAAATAATAGGCGCAAGCGAGTACTCCGCAGCCTTGCCGAAGTCTGCCACGTGGCAGCAATAAATCCATGGAGCGATACGGCTATAACCTTCAATGCCAGTGACGAACCTAAATTCCGAACAGCCCGAGCACCAGCCGCCTTGGTCCTTAGTCCAATTATGGAAGGCTTCCGGCTCACTAAAGTGCTCATGGACGGTGGCAGTGGATTAAACCTCATCTATGAGGAGACTCTTTGAAAAATGGAAATAGACAAGAGCCGCATTGAGCAAAGCAGCACGACCTTCAGAGGAATCATCCCTAGTCGGGAGGCACGCTGTGCAGGAAAAATCACACTAGATGTGGTATTCGGCACGTCGGAGAATTATAGGTCCGAAGAAATCACATTCCAAGTGGCCCCGTTCAGTAGAGGATACCACACCCTTTTATGGCGGGAGGCATTCACGATCTTCCAAGCTATACCCCATTACGGGTACATGAAGCTCAAAATGCCCGGGCCCAATGGAATCATCACTCTAGCTAGTGATCCGGACATAGCACTCCGCGCCGAAAATAAAACCGCCACACTAGCCCTCGAGGCGTTATCCGAAGCCCTTGCGGCCGAAGAACTAACTGCGTTGCGCTCCAAAGGGGACAGGGACGACGTGATACTCGACAAAAGACCCAAGTCCACCTCTTTCAAACCAGTGGACGAAATAGTCAAATTCCTAGTCCACCCAACGGACCCTACAAAAACAGCATCCATCGGGGCACAGGTAAACCCCAAAGTAGACGCCGCACTACGGGAGTTCTTGCGCGAGAATTGGGACATCTTCGCCTGGCATCCTTCAGACATGCCGGGAATCCCACGCAGGCTGGCCGAGCATAGCCTTAACATTCTAAAGGGGTTCAAGCCGGTCAAGCAGACTCTGCGGCATTTCTTTGAGCCTAAGCGACAAGCCATGGGAGAAGAGCTAGCCAAGTTACTTGAGGCTGGATTCATTAGAGAAATAAAACATCCGGACTGGCTAGCAAACCTGGTGATGGTACCAAAGAAGGACTAATCCTGGCGCCTATGTGTCGATTTCAAGGACCTTAACAAGGCTTGCCCCAAGGATCCCTTCCCCCTACCCCGCATCGATCAAATTATCGACGCTACCGCAGGACACGACTCATTGTGTTTCCTCGACGCATACTCCGAATACCATCAAATTAAGATGGCGGAGTCCGATCAAGCCGCAACGGCATTTATCACTCCATACGGCCCCTTATGTTTTAACACCATGCCTTTCGGGCTCAAAAACGCCGGTGCAACCTATCAACGCATGATTCAGACATGCCTGGAAACACAAATTGGCAAAACATTGGAGGCATACGTAGACGATGTGGTCATTAAAACAAGACACGTCGAATCCTTAATAGACGACTTGAGGATCATGTTCGACAATCTCCGAACATATGACATCAAGCTCAATCCGGAAAAATGCGTTTTCGGCGTGCCCGCCGGAAAGCTCTTGGGATTCATCGTCTCCTATAGAGGAATTGAAGAAAATCCGGCTAAAATCCGACCTCTGTCATAGTTGGCTATCCCAACAGACCTCAAGCAAATCCAGAAATTAACTGGATGCGTGGCTGCCTTAAGCCGCTTTATCTCCCGATTTGGAGAAAAGGCACTACCCCTTTATCGCCTTCTTCGACGCACTGAACACTTCAAGTGGGCGGATGCGGCCACGGCCGAACTGGAAGAAATAAAAGCCGTTTTGGCCCCCAACCCAATCTTGGCCGCGCCAAATGTCGGCGAACAAATGTTGTTATATATAGCGGCAACGCACGAGGTTGTAAGCGCAGTGCTCGTCGTCGAACGAGAGACGGACGGACATAAGTTCCCGCTTCATGCAAATCACGGTACCCACATTATCTAAAGATAGCATGTGCGGTCTTCATGGCATCCCGGAAACTACGACATTACTTTCAAGAGTGTTCAATCACGGTGGCCTCTGAAGTACCACTCAACGACATAATAAATAACCGCGATGCCACTGGCCGGATTGCTAAATGGGCTATTGAGCTCCTCCCGTTCGACATAACATACAAACCATGGCGGGCCATTAAGTCGCAAGTACTGGCTGATTTCGTCGCTGAATGGACAAAAGCCGAACTCCCTAAAGAGTACTGCGCATGCTCCAATTGGATAATGCACTTTGACGGCTCTAAGATGTTGGCTGGCCTGGGGGCAGGCGTTGTCCTGACATCGCCCACCGGAGATACAGTATAATATGTACTCCAAATATTATACACAGACTCCAACAACGTAGCAGAATATGAGGCCCTGTTGCATGGTCTCCGGATGGCAATCTCCATGGGTATTCAATGCCTAGAGGTGCGTGGGGATTCGAACCTTGCAATATCTCAAATAAATGGAGACTTTGACGCCAAGGACCCAAAAATGGCGGCTTACCGCAATGCCGTCCTCAAAATGTCAGCTCGGTTCGAGGGGCTCGAATTCCACCATGTGGCCCGAGAAAACAATCAAGTGGCGGATATCCTCGCCCGCATCGGCCCTAAACGCGACCCCGTCCCACCGAATATCTTCTTGGAAAGGCTGTTTAAGCCATCCATGGTCTGGGAAGGGGAGACCGACAACAACAGTCCAGATCCGGCCACAACACCAGAGCCCGGACACTCTGACATAATCGGAGGCTCCGCCACCGAAATAACACCTTCGTCCCACATGATTATGGCCGTCATCGCCCCGTGGACAGAACCCTTCTTGGCTTACCTAAATAGGCAAAAACTCCCCGAGGACCCAAACGAGGCACGTTGCATTGTGCGAAGGTCTAAAGCCTACAAGGTCCACGAGGGAGAACTTTATAAGAAAAGCGCTACCGGAGTACTTCAAAGGTGTATCTCCGAAGAGGACGGATGGGCAACTTTTGGCAGAAATTCATGCTGGACTCGGCGGCCATCACGCCGCAGCTCGGGCCCTGGTAAGCAAGGCCTTCCGTACAGGTTTCTACTGGCCGACAGCCCGAGCAGACGCACAGGACCTCGTCAAACATTGCATCGGTGCCAGCTTTTTGCAAACCAAAGCCATATGCGACCTAACGCTCTCCAAATATTACCCATTACTTGGCCCTTTGCGGTCTGGGCGCTTGATATAGTCGGACCCCTTAAAGGAGGAAGCCATAAGAAAAGATACCTATTGGTCATGGTGGATAAATTCACCAAATGGATAGAAGCCAAACCAGTTAAAACAGCCGAGGCCGGACCAGTGATAGACTTCATATCCGGGGTTGTACACCGTTATGGTGTCCCCCACAGCATCATCATCGATAACGACTCGAACTTCACAGCTGACGAGGTAAAAACTTGGTGTGACAACATGGGCATTAAGCTCGATTAGGCCTCCGTCTATCACCCCCAAACAAACGGTCAAGTCGAACGAGCAAATGGTCTTATTATGAGCGGCATTAAACCCAGACTAGTGCGATCCTTGAAGGAATCAGATACGCACTGGATTGAGGAGCTCGACTCCGTACTATGGGGGCTGCGGACCACGCCGAATCGCACTACCGGATACACACCATTTTTTATGGTGTACGGCGCAGAGGCGGTACTGCCCTGCGACATCATTCATGACTCACCTCGAGTGCGCATGTACAAAGAGAAAGAAACCGAGCTTGATCGGCAGGACAGTTTAGATGCCCTGGAGGAGGAGCGTGACGTTGTAAAAGCCCGCTCCGCATTCTATCAGCAACAGGCTCGACGGTATCAAAGGCGGGAAGTACGGGCCAAAACTTATAACATTGGCGAACTCGTTCTATGCCTACCAGAGAAGAAAAAGGACAAGCTCAAGCCCAAATGGGAAGGTCCCTTCATCATCGATAAAGTTCTCACCGATGGAGCGTACCGTCTGCGTGATACATCGGACAATCGACTCGAGCCAAACCCATCGAACGCGGCCAGACTCCGAAGATTCTACGCCTAGTGCCGGACTCTGTGTTTGTCTCCTTACCTCCGCCCTTTTATATATATATCCGCTATCTGTCTTTCTTTCCTCCCTTTTTTTCACGGCATTAAAAGCTTAAAGTGTGTCTTGACTACACAATCTTGACGCGCCATGCGTGCTCATTATACCTGGGGGCTTCTTATACGGAAGCTTAATATATTTATATTCCGGGCCTTATGCCCCCTGCACATGTGTTACTTTTCCACATGTACCTTTTCTTCGCCATTACATCGATATGACTTAAGTTTTGGCCAAGCTGGGTTGCCTGGCCATTGTGTTTATGCCCTATGTTCCCGTCAATTCGGCTAGGGCATAAGGGGAGCACCTCTGCGATTGTTACTGCCGGGTCAGCCGGATGTGTACCCCAGACTGGGTGAAGCCGAAAGCTAGCGTTCTTAAGGGAATATTCGGTCGGTGAACAAAAGATGACATTTACTTATTGCAATACATGCCCCCAGATGTTTATATCCCGCATCTCTTTTTGCAGTCGGACATGCACATTAATGCATGCATACCCAGGGAAAGGAACCCTTAACGGAACTATTCTCCCTGGAAGATGTTTCTTACTATCCATGTAATATAAAATAGCTAGTTGGGTACTTGTCTGTTCAAGCACTTATGACCCCTACGCCTGGTCTCCACGCATACCCCGGTTTTTACATAACTGTGCGGGTATTCAGATACACTCCGGACTATCGGGTTCAGAGGTCGAAGCGAAAAGGTCTGCCATGACAAATGATTTACAATCCGGCTAGGGACAAAATATGTCATTTTAAGTACACAGTCACTTAGATTGACTAAATTCTTCTTCTATACCATCCAACAGGCTGTCTAGCCTACAATCCTGTTGGGAATATTGCGGCTAATTTTACCTGGTCATATACCAGACTAACGGGGATCTCCTTCCCATCAGACCCCACAGGTCTGACCTTGGCCATGTGGTTCGGGTCAGCCTTGGTATATCGCGTCTTCACCATGGCCCAGGCTTCCCTTGCACCTTGTCGGCAGGCCGATATCTTCCATAATCGGAAGCGCCGCCGCGCTCCCTTGAGCATCTCTACGAGCTCCCCCATGCCTCCTGTCAGGGAGGCGGATGGCCACAAGGCCTGGGCAATGCCCAGCATCACTTGCCGAACTTGTTCATGCAGTTGTGAGAGCTCTTGCAGAAGATCGCCCGCAGACCCGGGCATCTCCTCTTCGGGACGACCCATCAGCATACCTACAGATATAACTTTGTTAGCCGGTTTCTTCGCCGAACTCTATAAAAGTTCGTTCAAGCACTTACTAAACATGCCGCGTCGAAGCCTCTTATTCTCCTTTACGGAGTCAGCAAGCTGGGCCCGAACATCTTTCAGTTCAACGCCCAGCCGGGTATTGGCATCTTGGAGATCGTGTTTCTCTCGCCTAACCCGCATAAGCACGCACTCGCCAGCCTCTAGCTGTCGTTGAGCATGTTGCTCATCCCCTCGCACGATCTTCGGATTCACTCCGGGATTATCTACAGAATCTATTGTTTGATGCGCATGCATGCTGAATACTATCTGGTACATGTCATTTCATTCTTTTCGATCAAGACAAGTATTACCAGATGGGCCCTTCTTGGACTCCTCCATTCTGGCAACTGCGGCCCGTAGCTGGGCTTTGCACTCCTCCAGCACTTGAGACAACTGGGTATTCTTCTCCGTAAGAACCTACGAAAACAACGATCCTTAAATCAGTTGTGCCAACTGTTTCAAGTCTCAGGGGCTACTGATATACATAATTATTACATTTTCTTACCTATATATCCTTTACATACTGGTCCGTGGCTCTGGCAAGACCATTTTGAGCAGCACGGATGTACGGGTCTCCTGAGTTGAAGGCATCGAACGCCTCTTGAGAGAAACAAGCGTCGTGGAGTACGGCCCGGCGAGGCCTGTCATTCATGGCACTCTCCACTTCGGAATTCGTAGCGGACAGCCTATCTGTATCCTCTGTAGGAGGAACGTCCGGTGTTGGCCCCACATTAGCGTCTGCCCCTAAGTCTGGCTCTGGAACCCGGCTGGTGGGGGCGTGGCCGGCGGGCTCTCCGGATATGGTCCGGCGAGCGTTTTTTCTTCTAGGAAACATGGACGTTATTATATTTTAAAAAATACGACAACCACGGAGCGGGGTTCTTTTTCATACCTCTGCGACGGCGTCTCAGTCCTGACCGCCTTCCTTTTAAGCCTACCCGGCTTTGCCCCTTGTTGGTGAGTCACTGCGGGTTCAGCATGGCGTCCCGAGGACCTTCCCTGTAAGACACCATATGTGTGCGGTAGGTGAAGTGCAAAAAGGGATCCTTCTCGGAAGTTGGGACTCCAGTTTTACTTACATGTGATGCAGGGACACTAGTAGAAAACAGGGCTTAGGTCACAGGGCAGTTTTCACATTAGCCCCGGTTCAGTCACGAACCAGGACTAATGTGAGCATTGGTCCCGGTTCGTGAGCCCAGGGGGCCGGCCGGGGCCTCGTGGGCATTGGTCCCGGTTCGTATGGACCCTTTGGTCCCGGTTGGTGGTACAAACCGGGACCAATGGGCCACGCTCCTGGCCCACCACCCTTTAGTCCCGGTTCATACCACAAACCGGGACTAAACGGCTGGTCCTAGTTGCGGCCAGTGTTTAGTCCCACCTCGCCAACCGAAGGGCGCTCACACCAGTTTATAAGCCCGTCCCTCTATGCCTTGTTGAGCTTCTATTAAAGTGAAAATAGATGCCCTTATACAGGAAATTTGACTTAAATTCATAGTAAATTTCATAGAAATTTAGTATGAATTTAGGTTGAATTTTCTCTATAAGTGCATCTATGTTCATTTTTTATATTTATAAAATAAATAAACCTTAATAAAATAAATAAAACTAAATAAACCTTAATAAAATAAAATAAAATAAACTATAGTAACTACAATAAATAAACCTTAATTAATTAAGTAAAATAGCAGCAAGTAAAATAAATAAAAATAGCAGCAGTAAAATAAATAAAAATAAAATAATTAAAGTAAAAGACATAAGTAATTAGAAATAAAATAAATAAGTTTTTTGTAGTAAGTAGAAAGAAAACCTTTTCAGAGTTCATTTGAAATGCTTTTCAATTTTAGGGTCTTATAGCTCAAAATAATTAGTAAATGCATGAAAAATAACAAATGAAGTCAGAAAGGATTGACAAATGATGATGTGGCTTTGAATGGTGCATTTTGAACACACAAAAAGTCAGGAGTTCAAATAAGTTTTAAAAAATGAAATCCCTTTGTAACAGACGAGTTTCCGTAAGAAATCCTGATACTTTGAAAGAGATTGTCCGTTTTGTACACGAAGTGCATATAGTTTTTGCGGTAACCCTCTCAACTTTCTGGCACATGCTATGTGGATGAAATGATGCTATCATGCCAACTTTCAACCTTTTCAGAGTTCATTTGAAATGCTTTTCAATTTTAGGGTCTTATAGCTCAAAATAATTAGTAAATGCATGAGAAATAACAAATGAAGTCGGAAAGGATTGAAAAATGATGATGTGGCTTTGAATGGTGCATTTTGAACACACAAAAAGTCAGGAGTTCAAATAAGTTATAAAAAATGAAATCCCTTTGTAACAGACGAGTTTCCGTATGAAATCCTGATACTTTGAAAGAGATTGTCCGTTTTGTACACGAAGTCCATCCAGTTTTTGCCGTAACCCTCTCAACTTTCTTGCACATGCTATGTGGATGAAATGATGATATCATGCCAACTTTCAACCTTTTCACAGTTCATTTGAAATGCTTTTCAATTTTAGGGTCTTATAGCACAAAATAATAAGTAAATGCATGAAAAATAACAAATGAA
>NC_057811.1:406280981-406281553 GCF_018294505.1 Triticum aestivum | reverse complement strand
CATTTGAAATGCTTTTCCATTTTAGGGTCTTATAGCTCAAAATAATTAGTAAATGCATGAGAAATAACAAATGAAGGTGAGAAAGGATGTAAAAATGATGATGTGGCTTTAAATGGTGCATTTTGAACACATAAAAAGTCAGGAGTTCAAATAAGTTTTAAAAAATGAAATCCCTTTGTAACAGACGAGTTTCCGTATGAAATCCTGATACTTTGAAAGAGATTGTCCGTTTTGTACAAGAAGTGCATCCCGTTTTTGCCGTAACCCTCTCAACTTTCTTGCACATGCTATGTGGATGAAATGATGATATCATGCCAACTTTCAACCTTTTCAGAGTTCATTTGAAATGCTTTTCAATTTTAGGGTCTTATAGCTCAAAACAATTAGTAAATGCATGAAAAATAACAAATGAAGTCAGAAAGGATTGACAAATGATGATGTGGCTTTGAATGGTGCATTTTGAACACACAAAAAGTCAGGAGTTCAAATAAGTTTTAAAAAATGAAATCCCTTTGTAACAGACGAGTTTCCGTAAGAAATCCTGATACTTTGAAAGAGATTGTCCGTTTTGT
>NC_057811.1:406279732-406280971 GCF_018294505.1 Triticum aestivum | reverse complement strand
ATTAGTAAATGCATGAAAAATAACAAATGAAGTCAGAAAGGATTGACAAATGATGATGTGGCTTTGAAAGGTGCATTTTGAACACACAAAAAGTCAGGAGTTCAAATAAGTTTAAAAAAATGAAATCCCTTTGTAACAGACGAGATTCCGTCTGAAATCCTGATACTTTGAAAGAGATTGACCGTTTTGTACACGAAGTGCATCCAGTTTTTGCCGTAAACCTCTCAACTTTCTTGCACATGCTATGTGGATGAAATGATGATATCATGCCAACTTTCAACCTTTTCAGAGTTCATTTGAAATGCTTTTCAATTTTAGGGTCTTATAGCTCAAAATAATTAGTAAATGCATGAGAAATAACAAATGAAGGTGAGAAAGGATGTAAAAATGATGATGTGGCTTTAAATGGTGCATTTTGAACACATAAAAAGTCAGGAGTTCAAATAAATTTTAAAAAATGAAATCCCGTTGTAACAGACGAGTTTCCGTATGAAATCCTGATACTTTGAAAGAGATTGTCCGTTTTGTACACAAAGTGCATCCAGTTTTTGCCATAACCCTCTCAACTTTCTTGCACATGCTATGTGGGATGAAATGATGATATCATGCCAACTTTGAACCTTTTCAGAGTTCATTTGAAATGCTTTTCAATTTTAGGGTCTTATAGCTCAAAATAATTAGTAAATGCATGAGAAATAACAAATGAAGTCAGAAAGGATTGAAAAATGATGATGTGGCTTGGAATGGTGCATTTTGAACACACAAAAAGTCAGGAGTTCAAATAAGTTTTAAAAAATGAAATCCCTTTGTAACAGACGAGTTTCCGGATGAAATCCTGATACTTTGAAAGAGATTGTCCGTTTTGTACACGAAGTGCATCCAGTTTTTGCCGTAACCCTCTCTACTTTCTTGCACATGCTATGTGGATGAAATGATGATATCATGCCAACTTTCAACCTTTTCAGAGTTCATTTGAAATGCTTTTCAATTTTAGGGTCTTATAGCTCAAAATAATTAGTAAATGCATGAGAAATAACAAATGAAGGTGAGAAAGGATGTAAAAATGATGATGTGGCTTTGAATGGTGCATTTTGAACACATAAAAAGTCAGGAGTTCAAATAAGTTTTAAAAAATGAAATCCCTTTGTAACAGACGAGTTTCCGTATGAAATCCTGATACTTTGAAACAGATTATCCGTTTTGTACAAGAAGTGCATCCCGTTTTTGCCGTAACCCTCT
>NC_057811.1:406277593-406279553 GCF_018294505.1 Triticum aestivum | reverse complement strand
CTTTCAACCTTTTCAGAGTTCATTTGAAATGCTTTTCAATTTTAGGGTCTTATAGCTCAAAATAATTAGTAAATGCATGAAAAATAACAAATGAAGTCAGAAAGGATTGACAAATGATGATGTGGCTTTGAAAGGTGCATTTTGAACACACAAAAATCAGGAGTTCAAATAAGTTTAAAAAAATTAAATCCCTTTGTAACAGACGAGTTTCCGTATGAAATCCTGATACTTTGAAAGAGATTGTCCGTTTTGTACACGAAGTGCATCCAGTTTTTGCCGTAAACCTCTCAACTTTCTTGCACATGCTATGTGGATGAAATGATGATATCATGCCAACTTTCAACCTTTTCAGAGTTCATTTGAAATGCTTCTCAATTTTAGGGTCTTATAGCTCAAAATAATTAGTAAATGCATGAGAAATAACAAATGAAGTCAGAAAGGATTGAAAAATGATGATGTGGCTTGGAATGGTGCATTTTGAACACACAAAAAGTCAGGAGTTCAAATAAGTTTTAAAAAATGAAATCCCTTTGTAACAGACGAGTTTCGGGATGAAATCCTGATACTTTGAAAGAGCTTGTCCGTTTTGTACACGAAGTGCATCCAGTTTTTGCCGTAACCCTCTCAAATTTCTTGCACATGCTATGTGGATGAAATGATGATATCATGCCAACTTTCAACCTTTTCAGAGTTCATTTGAAATGCTTTTCAATTTTAGGGTCTTATAGCTCAAAATAATTAGTAAATGCATGAGAAATAACAAATGAAGTCAGAAAGGATTGAAAATTGATGATGTGGCTTTGAATGGTGCATTTTGAACACACAAAAAGTCAGGAGTTCAAATAAGTTTAAAAAAATGAAATCCCTTTGTAACAGACGAGTTTCCGTATGAAATCCTGATACTTTGAAAGAGATTGTCCATTTTGTACACAAAGTGCATCCAGTTTTTGCCGTAACCCTCTCAACTTTCTTGCACATACTATGTGGATGAAATGATGATATCATGCCAACTTTCAACATTTTCACAGTTCATTTGAAATGCTTTTCAATTTTAGGGTCTTATAGCTCAAAATAATTAGTAAATGCACGAAAAATAACAAATGAAGTCAGAAAGGATTGACAAATGATGATGTGGCTTTGAAAGGTGCATTTTGAACACACACAAAGTCAGGAGTTCAAATAAGTTTAAAAAAATGAAATCCCTTTGTAACAGACGAGTTTCCGTATGAAATCCTGATACTTTGAAAGAGATTGTCCGTTTTGTACACGAAGTGCATCCAGTTTTTGCCGTAACCCTCTCAACTTTCTTGCACTTGCTATGTGGATGAAATGATGATATCATGCCAACTTTCAACCTTTTCAGAGTTCATTTGAAATGCTTTTCAATTTTAGGGTCTTATAGCTCAAAATAATTAGTAAATGCATGAAAAATAACAAATGAAGTCAGAAAGGATTGAAAAATGATGATGTGGCTTTGAATGCTGCATTTTGAACACACAAAAAGTTAGGAGTTCAAATAAGGTTTAAAAAATGAAATCCCTTTGTAACACACGAGTTTCCGGATGAAATCCTGATACTTTGAAAGAGATTGTCCGTTTTGTACACGAAGTGCATCCAGTTTTTGCCGCAACCCTCTCAACTTTCTTGCACATGCTATGTGGATGAAATGATGATATCATGCCAACTTTCAACCTTTTCAGAGTTCATTTGAAATGCTTTTCAATTTTAGGGTCTTATAGCTCAAAATAATTAGTGAATGCATGAGAAATAACAAATGAAGTCAGAAAGGATTGAAAAATGATGATGCGGCTTTGAATGGTGCATTTTGAACACACAAAAAGTCAGGAGTTCAAATAAGTTTTAAAAAATGAAATCCCTTTGTAACAGACGAGTTTCCGGATGAAATCCTGATACTTTGAAAGAGATTGTCCGTTTTGTACACGAAGTGCATCCAGTTTTT
>NC_057811.1:406275837-406276828 GCF_018294505.1 Triticum aestivum | reverse complement strand
TCTTGCACATGCTATGTGGATGAAATGATGATATCATGCCAACTTTCAACCTTTTCAGAGTTCATTTGAAATGCTTTTCAATTTTAGGGTCTTATAGCTCAAAATAATTAGTAAATGCATGAAAAATAACAAATGAAGTCAGAAAGGATTCACAAATGATGATGTGGCTTTGAATGGTGCATTTCTAACACACAAAAAGTCAGGAGTTCAAATAAGTTTTAAAAAATGAAATCCCTTTGTAACAGACGAGTTTCCGGATGAAATCCTGATACTTTGAAAGAGATTGTCCGTTTTGTACACGAAATGCATCCAGTTTTTGCGGTAACCCTCTCTACTTTCTTCCACATGCTATGTGGATGAAATGATGATATCATGCCAACTTTCAACCTTTTCAGAGTTCATTTTAAATGCTTTTCAATTTTAGGGACTTATAGCTCAAAATAATTAGTAAATGCATGAGAAATAAAAAATGAAGTCAGAAAGGATTGAAAAATGATGATGTGGCTTGGAATGGTGCATTTTGAAACACACAAAAAGTCAGGAGTTCAAATAAGTTTTAAAAAATGAAATCCCTTTGTAACAGACGAGTCTCCGGATGAAATCCTGATACTTTGAAAGAGCTTGTCCGTTTTGTACACGAAGTGCATCCAGTTTTTGCCGTAACCCTCTCAAATTTCTTGCACATGCTATGTGGATGAAATGATGATATCATGCCAACTTTCAACCTATTTCAGAGTTCATTTGAAATGCTTTTCAATTTTAGGGTCTTATAGCTCAAAAAATTAGTAAATGCATGAGAAATAACAAATGAAGTCAGAAAGGATTGAAAAATGATGATGTGGCTTTGAATGGTGCATTTTGAACACACAAAAAGTCAGGAGTTCAAATAAGTTTTGAAAAATGAAATCCCTTTGTAACAGACGAGTTTCCGTATGAAATCCTGATACTTTGAAAGAGATTGTCCGTTTTGTACACAAAGTGCATCCAGTTT
>NC_057811.1:406274907-406275737 GCF_018294505.1 Triticum aestivum | reverse complement strand
GTGGCTTTGAATGGTGCATTTTGAACACACAAAAAGTCAGGAGTTCGAATAAGTTTTAAAAATGAAATCCCTTTGTAACAGGCGAGTTTCCGTATGAAATCCTGATACTATGAAAGAGATTGTCCGTTTTGTACACGAAGTGCATCCAGTTTTTGCCATAACCCTCTCAACTTTCTTGCACATGCTATGTGGATGAAATGATGATATCATGCCAACTTTCAACCTTTTCAGAGTTCATTTGAAATGCTTTTCAATTTTAGGGTCTTATAGCTCAAAATAATTAGTAAATGCATGAAAAATAACAAATGAAGTCAGAAAGGATTGACAAATGATGATGTGGCTTTCAATGGTGCATTTCTAACACACAAAAAGTCAGGAGTTCAAATAAGTTTTAAAAAATGAAATCCCTTTGTAACAGACGATTTTCCGGATGAAATCCTGATACTTTGAAAGAGATTGTCCGTTTTGTACACGAAGTGCATCCAGTTTTTGCCGTAACCCTCTCAAATTCTTGCACATGCTATGTGGATGAAATGATGATATCATGCCAACTTTCAACCTTTTCAGAGTTCATTTTAAATGCTTTTCAATTTTAGGGTCTTATAGCTCAAAATAATTAGTAAATGCATGAGAAATAAAAAATGAAGTCAGAAAGGATTGAAAAATGATGATGTGGCTTTGAATGGTGCATTTTGAACACACAAAAAGTCAGGAGTTCAAATAAGTTTTAAAAAATGAAATCCCTTTGTAACAGACGAGTTTCCGTATGAAATCCTGATACTTTGAAAGAGATTGTCCGTTTTGTACACGAAGTGCATCCAGTTTTTGCC
>NC_057811.1:406274229-406274897 GCF_018294505.1 Triticum aestivum | reverse complement strand
AAAAATGATGACGTGGCTTTGAATGGTGCATTTTGAACACACAAAAAGTCAGGAGTTCGAATAAGTTTTAAAAATGAAATCTCTTTGTAACAGACGAGTTTCCGTATGAAATCCTGATACTATGAAAGAGATTGTCCGTTTTGTACACGAAGTGCATCCAGTTTTTGCCATAACCCTCTCAACTTTCTTGCACATGCTATGTGGATGAAATGATGATATCATGCCAACTTTCAACCTTTTCAGAGTTCATTTGAAATGCTTTTCAATTTTAGGGTCTTATAGCTCAAAATAATTAGTAAATGCATGAAAAATAACAAATGAAGTCAGAAAGGATTGACAAATGATGATGTGGCTTTGAATGGTGCATTTCTAACACACAAAAAGTCAGGAGTTCAAATAAGTTTTAAAAAATGAAATCCCTTTGTAACAGACGATTTTCCGGATGAAATCCTGATACTTTGAAAGAGATTGTCCGTTTTGTACACGAAGTGCATCCAGTTTTTGCCGTAAACCTCTCAACTTGCTTGCACATGCTATGTGGATGAAAGATGATATCATGCCAACTTTCAACCTTTTCAGAGTTCATTTGAAATGCTTTTCAATTTTAGGGTCTTATAGCTCAAAATAATTAGTAAATGCATGAGAAATAACAAATGAAGTCAGAAAGG
>NC_057811.1:406271262-406273348 GCF_018294505.1 Triticum aestivum | reverse complement strand
GGATGAAATCCTGATACTTTGAAAGAGATTGTCCGTTTTGTACACGAAGTGCATCCAGTTTTTGCCGCAACCCTCTCAACTTTCTTGCACATGCTATGTGGATGAAATGATGATATCATGCCAACTTTCAACCTTTTCAGAGTTCATTTGAAATGCTTTTCAATTTTAGGGTCTTATAGCTCAAAATAATTAGTGAATGCATGAGAAATAACAAATGAAGTCAGAAAGGATTGAAAAATGATGATGCGGCTTTGAATGGTGCATTTTGAACACACAAAAAGTCAGGAGTTCAAATAAGTTTTAAAAAATGAAATCCCTTTGTAACAGACGAGTTTCCGGATGAAATCCTGATACTTTGAAAGAGATTGTCCGTTTTGTACACGAAGTGCATCCAGTTTTTCCCGTAACCCTCTCAAATTTCTTGCACATGCTATGTGGATGAAATGATGATATCATGCCAACTTTCAACCTTTTCAGAGTTCATTTGAAATGCTTTTCAATTTTAGGGTCTTATAGCTCAAAATAATTAGTAAATGCATGAAAAATAACAAATGAAGTCAGAAAGGATTGAAAAATGATGACGTGGCTTTGAATGGTGCATTTTGAACACAAAAAAAGTCAGGAGTTCGAATAAGTTTTAAAAATGAAATCCCTTTGTAACAGACGAGTTTCCGTATGAAATCCTGATACTATGAAAGAGATTGTCCGTTTTGTACACGAAGTGCATCCAGTTTTTGCCGTAACCCTCTCAACTTTCTTGCACATGCTATGTGGATGAAATGATGATATCATGCCAACTTTCAACCTTTTCAGAGTTCATTTGAAATGCTTTTCAATTTTCGGGTCTTATAGCTCAAAATAATTAGTAAATGCATGAAAAATAACAAATGAAGTCAGAAAGGATTGACAAATGATGATGTGGCTTTGAATGGTGCATTTCTAACACACAAAAAGTCAGGAGTTCAAATAAGTTTTAAAAAATGAAATCCCTTTGTAACAGACGATTTTCCGGATGAAATCCTGATACTTTGAAAGAGATTGTCCGTTTTGTACACGAAGTGCATCCAGTTTTTGCCGTAACCCTCTCAACATTCTTGCACATGCTATGTGGATGAAATGATGATATCATGCCAACTTCCAACCTTTTCAGAGTTCATTTTAAATGCTTTTCAATTTTAGGGTCTTATAGCTCAAAATAATTAGTAAATGCATGAGAAATAAAAAATGAAGTCAGAAAGGATTGAAAAATGATGATGTGGCTTTGAATGGTGCATTTTGCACACACAAAAAGTCAGGAGTTCAAATAAGTTTTAAAAAATGAAATCCCTTTGTAACAGACGAGTTTCCGTATGAAATCCTGATACTTTGAAAGAGATTGTCCGTTTTGTACACGAAGTGCATCCAGTTTTTGCCGTAAACCTCTCAAATTTCTTGCACATGCTATGTGGATGAAAGATGATATCATGCCAAGTTTCAACCTTTTCAGAGTTCATTTGAAATGCTTTTCAATTTTAGGGTCTTATAGCTCAAAATAATTAGTAAATGCATGAGAAATAACAAATGAAGTCAGAAAGGTTTGAAAAATGATGATGTGGCTTTGAATGGTGCATTTTGAACACACAAAAAGTCAGGAGTTCAAATAAGTTTTAGAAAATGAAATCCCTTTGTAACAGACGAGTTTCCGGATGAAATGCTGATCCTTTGAAAGAGATTGTCCGTTTTGTACACGAAGTGCATCCAGTTTTTGCCGTAACCCTCTCAACTTTCTTGCACATGCTATGTGGATGAAATGATGATATCATGCCAACTTTCAACCTTTTCAGAGTTCATTTGAAATGCTTTTCAATTTTAGGGACTTATAGCTCAAAATAATTAGTAAATGCATGAGAAATAAAAAATGAAGTCAGAAAGGATTGAAAAATGATGATGTGGCTTTGAATGGTGCATTTTGAACACACAAAAAGTCAGGAGTTCAAATAAGTTTTAAAAAATGAAATCCCTTTGTAACATACGAGTTTCCGGATGAAATCCTGATACTTTGAAAGAGATTGTCCGTTTTGTACACGAACTGCATCCAGTTTTTGGC
>NC_057811.1:406270437-406271252 GCF_018294505.1 Triticum aestivum | reverse complement strand
ATGCCAACTTTCAACCTTGTCAGAGTTCATTTGAAATGCTTTTCAATTTATGGGTCTTATAGCTCAAAATAATTAGTAAATGCATGAAAAATAACAAATGAAGTATGACAGGATTGAAAAATGATGATGTGGCTTTGAATGGTGCAGTTTGAACACACAAAAAGTCAGGAGTTCAAATAAGTTTAAAAAAATGAAATCCCTTTGTAACAGACGAGTTTCCGGATGAAATGCTGATACTTTGAAAGAGATTGACCGTTTTGTACACGAGGTGCATCCAGTTTTTGCCGTAACCCTCTCAACTTTCTTGCACATGCTATGTGCATGAAATGATGATATCATGCCAACTTTCAACCTTTTCAGAGTTCATTTGAAATGCTTTTCAATTTTAGGGTCTTATAGCTCAAATATTAGTAAATGCATGAAAAATAACAAATGAAGTAAGAAAGGATTGAAAAATGATGATGTGGCTTTGAATGGTGCATTTTGAACACACAAAAAGTCAGGAGTTCAAATAAGTTTTAAAAAATGAAATCCCTTTGTAACACACGAGTTTCCGGATGAAATCCTGATACTTTGAAAGAGATTGTCCGTTTTGTACACGAGGTGCATCCAGTTTTTGCCGTAACCCTCTCAACTTTCTTCCACATGCTATGTGGATGAAATGATGATATCATGCCAACTTTCAACCTTTTCAGAGTTCATTTGAAATGATTTTCAATTTTAGGGTCTTATAGCTCAAAATAATTAGTAAATGCATGAAAAATAACAAATGAAGTAAGAAAGGATTGAAAAATGATGATGTGGCTTTGAATGGT
>NC_057811.1:406269638-406270427 GCF_018294505.1 Triticum aestivum | reverse complement strand
AAATGAAGTCAGAAAGGATTGAAAAATGATGATGTGGCTTTGAATGGTGCATTTTGAACACACAAAAAGTCAGGAGTTCAAATAAGTTTTAAAAAATGAAATCCCTTTGTAACATACGAGTTTCCGGATGAAATCCTGATACTTTGAAAGAGATTGTCCGTTTTGTACACGAACTGCATCCAGTTTTTGGCGTAACCCTCTCAACTTTCTTGCACATGCTATGTGGATGAAATGATGATATCATGCCAACTTTCAAACTTTTCAGAGTTCATTTGAAATGCTTTTCAATTTTAGGGTCTTATAGCTCAAAAATAATTAGTAAATGCATGAAAAATAAAAAATGAAGTCAGAAAGGATTGAAAAATGATGATGTGGCTTTGAATGCTGCATTTTGAACACACAAAAAGTCAGGAGTTCAAATAAGGTTTAAAAAATGAAATCCCTTTGTAACACACGAGTTTCCGGATGAAATCCTGATACTTTGAAAGAGATTGTCCGTTTTGTACACGAGGTGCATCCAGTTTTTGCCGTAACCCTCTCAACTTTCTTGCACATGCTATGTGGATGAAATGATGATATCATGCCAACTTTCAACCTTTTCAGAGTTCATTTGAAATGCTTTTCAATTTTAGGGTCTTATAGCTCAAAATAATTATTAAATGCATGAAAAATAACAAATGAAGTCAGAAAGGATTGAAAAATGATGATGTGGCTTTGAATGCTGCATTTTGAACACACAAAAAGTCAGGAGTTCAAATAAGTTTTAAAAAATGAAATCCCTTTGAAACA
>NC_057811.1:406267600-406269095 GCF_018294505.1 Triticum aestivum | reverse complement strand
GGATGAAATCCTGATACTTTGAAAGAGATTGTCCGTTTTGTACACGAAGTGCATCCAGTTTTTGCCGCAACCCTCTCAACTTTCTTGCACATGCTATGTGGATGAAATGATGATATCATGCCAACTTTCAACCTTTTCAGAGTTCATTTGAAATGCTTTTCAATTTTAGGGTCTTATAGCTCAAAATAATTAGTGAATGCATGAGAAATAACAAATGAAGTCAGAAAGGATTGAAAAATGATGATGCGGCTTTGAATGGTGCATTTTGAACACACAAAAAGTCAGGAGTTCAAATAAGTTTTAAAAAATGAAATCCCTTTGTAACAGACGAGTTTCCGGATGAAATCCTGATACTTTGAAAGAGATTGTCCGTTTTGTACACGAAGTGCATCCAGTTTTTGCCGTAACCCTCTCAACTTTCTTGCACATGCTATGTGGGTGAAATGATGATATCATGCCAACTTTCAACCTTTTCAGAGTTCATTTGAAATGCTTTTCAATTTTAGGGTCTTATAGCTCAAAATAATTAGTAAATGCATGAAAAATAACAAATGAAGTCAGAAAGGATTGAAAAATGATGATGTGGCTTTGAATGGTGTATTTTGAACACACAAAAAGTCAGGAGTTCAAATAAGGTTTAAAAAATGAAATCCCTTTGTAACAGACGAGTTTCCGGATGAAATCCTGATACTTTGAAAGAGATTGTCCGTTTTGTACACGAAGTGCATCCAGTTTTTGCCGTAACCCGCTCAACTTTCTTGCACATGCTATGTGGATGAAATGATGATATCATGCCAACTTTCAACCTTTTCAGACTTCATTTGAAATGCTTTTCAATTTTAGGGTCTTATAGCTCAAAATAATTAGTAAATGCATGAAAAATAACAAATGAAGTTAGAAAGGATTGAAAAATGATGATGTGGCTTTGAATGGTGCATTTTGAACACACAAAAAGTCAGGAGTTCAAATTAGGTTTAAGAAATGAAATCCCTTTGTAACACACGAGTTTCCGAATGAAATTTAAACTATTCAAATTTGGAAACTAATGGATTAACAGAAAGTTTATAATTATTCTGAGCTAAAAGCAAAAATAATAAAAAAATAAAGCAAAAATCAAAAGAAAATAAATAATTAAAAAAACAAAAAAATACTGGAAAAAATAAAAAAAATGCCGCCTAATGGGCCACACAGCCTGCATACGACTAGAAACCCATCTGCACATGGGCCAGGATGCAGGCCCGCAGGCCCAATAGGCCCAACATGGCAATGACAAAGGTAGGCATGTATAATGAGTGCATATTACAGAGGAGCTCAACACCTGAGCTGCAGCGCAGCTTATAAACAGGTGCTGAGCTCTCTCAGCTAGCGAGGTGGGGCTAAACTTCCCACCGCACCGCGCCAGCACATTAGTCCCGGTTGGTGGCTCCAACCGGAACCAATGCTCCCCTTTGGTCCCGGTTGGTGCCACCAACCGGGACCAAAGCCCTCTGCTTCC
>NC_057811.1:406190782-406267115 GCF_018294505.1 Triticum aestivum | reverse complement strand
CGCGAGCTCGATCTACGCCGCCAGGCTGCCCCGTCATCGTCGTCGTCGCCGTCGCCCGTGCCCCCGAGCCCACGCCATCGCCCGTCGCCGTCGTCCTCCGCCCCCCGCCGCCGTCGCCGTCGGCCTCCGCCGCGCGCCCCCGAGCCGTCGCCCCGTATACGTCACCGTCGCCGCCCTCCACCACCGGCCCGCCGTGGTCGCCGTCGCCCTCCGCCACCCTGTGAGCGCCGCCCCGATCCCCTCCTCCTCCTCCCTGTAATGGCCGCCGCCGCTGCCGCCGCGCCCCCTAGCTATAGTACTGTACGTAGTTTAATTTAGATTTGTAATTTAGTTGTATTAATTTGGATGTGTAGTTAGATGTGTAGTTAATTTAGTTGTTGTAATTTAGATGTATTAATTTAGAAGTGTAGTTTAGATTTTTCATATTTAGAAGTCATTTATGTATGTTCATATTTAGAAGAAAAAGAAGGAGAGAAAACAGGAAAATAAGAAGAGGAAGAAGGAGAAGAAGAAGAATAAGAAGAAGAGGAGAGGACGTAGAGGAGAAATAAATAAGAAGATGAAAAAGAAGAAAAAAAAGAGTAGAAGAAGAAGAAATAGAGGAGAAGAAGAAGAAATAGAATAATATATTATTCTATTTTTTCTTCTTCTCCTCTATTCCTTCTTCTTCTCCTCTTTTTTTCTTTTTTTTCTTCGATCTCCTCCTCTATTCCTTTCTTCTTCTCCTCTTTATTTTCGTCTTCTTCCTCTTCTTATTTTTTATCGGGTATGTCATTGTCGATATATGTACCCCCCTCCCCGATAACTTTTAGTAAGTACTACTTAGAAAGTGTTTAATAGAATTAGTTAGAAAAATAATAGAACTAGTTAAACTAGCTAGTTTATTTGTAGTAAGTACTACTTTATTCTATTTATAGTAAGGAAATTAATAGAACTAGTTTGTTTTTTTAGTTAAAGCAATTATTCCCGCATCAACGTCGACGAAGACTATCCCGCATCCTCGTCGTCGACTCGGCGGAGGAGGCCGACTTGATCAGAGGGACCATGTCCGGGACTGGGCTCCGCCGCGCTGGTTTTGGGAGGTGCTACCTTCCGGTGGGCGTAGGTTGGTGAGGAACCAGCCCGTTGTTGACCCGATCCTTGTTTGGTGGCGCTCGCATGGGCCAGTGACGGTGCCAAGGCTTCCGGACACCGCGGAGGTGGTACGTCACCGTGTCAGCGAGGAGGACCAGCACGTCCGTCGCTACATGGTTGCGTTGGAGGGCAGGTTCGACAATACCTGGCAGGTTCTTCAGGGATCTCACTAGAGCTATGATCCTGTGATGGTTCCGTCCCTTTGGGTGTCCACCGCCCGCGCCGATACCTGTCGGGCGCTACTGTTCTAGCTGTACTAGCGGTGCTATATGTATGATAGTATTCGAGGTGTATTAGTGATAATATTCGGCGATGTACGGACGCATGGAGATGATGTAGTTTTGCTTATAATTGAATGCATCCTAATTTGAATACTACTTTATTTTGTGATTTGATTTTGCTTATTGAATGCTCAAAGTGGAAAACTACTCCGATCCTACTTTGAATGCTAAAATTGGAGAGCACTATGATTAGTTGATAGCTTATAGGGTTTTTGTTTTCGCAGAAATCTAGGAGCCCCCCGGCCCCTCCATCATCCCCGCCGTCGTCCCCGTCACCGCCCCCTCCGACATCGAGGTGAGACCAGCCAAATCCTCTTTTAGAAAGATAATTAAACGATATTTCGGGTTGACTGTAAGTATTTCGAGTCTCCACCATATATGAGAGGACGAATAATCTCCACTGTTGTCGTGGGGGTAGCTTCTCCTTCGTTCCCGTGTGCTAGACAATTTGGTGTAATGCACTCGAGAACGAAAGGAGGAGCTACCATCACCGACGGTCGCAAATGTCAGAGAGGAATCAGTGAGGGATAGTTCCACCATATATATATATGAGAGGACGAAGAATCCCGACTGTTGTCGTGGGGGTCGCTTCTCCTTTGTTCCCGTGTGCTAGCTAGACATTTTGGTGTAATGCACACGGGGACAAAGGGAGGAGCGACCATCACCAACGGTCGAATGTATACACCACGTGAGCTGAGAGTTTTCAAGAAAAGACTCGACAAACCGATAGTCAACCCGTGATGAATAATAATGATCTAACTTAGGTTTTTTAGTACATATATTTAATTGTAGATGTTTAATATTTGAATTATATATGAACATAGGAAATGTCGTACTCGGACGACGAAAGTCTCCCGGGGGAGTGCGACTGGTGCCACGACGACCGAGGTCAGTGCGACAGGCCTCACCTGGACGAAGATCGGCGCTTCAGTATTAAGCTCGAGGAGACGTTCGATGTTGAAACGGTACGCAACGACGACAAGTGTTATTTTTTCGTAATTAAGCACGACTTCAACTATTTCAACGTGTACTTTTCATCTTTTACAATTCGGCTAGCTTATCCCATGCCATGCAAGACGCTACGTCTTGGAGAGGATGGGTTTTGAAGACCATGAAAGTATGGAAACAAAGAAAATTCACCTAAGGACCCATCATGATATAGATTTTGAAGTAAAGCTGTATAATTCTGAGAGCGTAACCCATTTTGGTTGCAAAAATTGGGAAGCATTTTGCAAGATGTATGGTTTTGATGAGGGTATGCCTGTCACCATGGATCTTGGTGATCCTGACATCGAGCAAGACAATATGGACATTTGGGTCCTTGTTGATACGCCTCCAATTCTACCGCTATGTGAGTTTCTCAAACATAGTTATTAGCTAATTTATATTGTTCATTTCAAAATAGTTGATAGCTTATTTTCATTGACAGCTTATTTTGATTGTTCAAACAATGTGCAGAACATGGTAGACAGAACCTACTACACCGATGGCTCTGAGTTAAATTATAAGGAGAAAACTCATCTGGTCGGATTTTGTACTGATATTGAGAATTACAATATCTACAATCAAACTCCTCATCATTATGGTCCTCCATACGTGCCACTAGTGCACATGTTGAACTACGGTAACTACTATGGAGATACCCTGGTAAGATTTCTTACTATTACGACATCTGTGCATATTTTGCATAGTTCTAAAACTAGTGCATTATCATTGCTAACTATGAAGTTATTACTATGTTTTTCAACAGATAATCCCAGAGGATTGTGTGCCTCATTTGATGTATCAGAATGGTAGGCTTGATGTTTTGAATATACAACCAGGTCATCCTACGAATCTCAACTGTCCATACCGGATTTCTAAAAGAAGTGGAGACATGCAAATCAAAGAATGGAAAAAATGTATGGACAGCCGCAAGGAGCTTCATGGAAGCAAAAGTAAGCGAGGCGCAAGAATTGGAGACAGGATGATCTCCATTCTCCATAATGAAGAGTCAGGGTCTATATTGTTTTATGCTATTTTACCTTAAAGAGGGTATTTCGGTCCTACCTAATACTGATGATCATGTGCTAAGAACAATTAAGTAGGGTTGGTTCGATGACTGTGAGGATGATGATCGTATGACTTGTTATTAATAACGAGTAGAAGTTGTATGATGATGATTAGTAGGACTTGTTATTATATATGATGATGCATGATGCGTGCATGAAGAGTTATTATATATCAGCGGGTGAAATGAACATGGATTGGATTGAAGTGAGGGCAACATGCATGTGGTGCGTGTCGAAAGTAGTACAATCCAAACTTGATCAAGTCCGTATTAGTATTACTTTCGACATGCACCACATGTTGCCTTCACTTCAATCTAAGCCATGTTTAGGCATAGCAGTACGTAGCGTTGGTAAACCAAGCACGGAGATATAAGAGAGGACACTTCTCTCTAATTGCTACCTAATAACAACCTAAATTAACCCCCCAAAACCCCCAACCCCCCCCCTTTCAAAAAAAACAAAAACCTCAGCTCCTGCCAGGTGCTGACGCGTGGATGCCTATTGGTCCCGGTTGGTGGCACCAACCGGGACCAAAGGCCCTCCTGCCTGGGCTCCCCGCACCGGCCACGTGGACGGCCTTTAGTCCCGGTTCGTGTAAGAACCGGGACTAAAGGGCTAGGGCATTAGTAACGACCCTTTAGTCCCGGTTCCTGAACCGGGACTAAAGGCCCTTATGAACCGGGGTAAAAGGCCCTTTTCCTACTAGTGGGAGTAGTCCAGGATAATCGGCTACGATGGCCACCAAGGCATCGTCGCAGCTTAACTGATAGAATGTCCTGTCGATGAGCTCCACAAATATGTCCGAATCTTCTTTGAGTCCAGGGTCGAGGGCCAGGTCAGGGTCCTCTGGTTGTGGAGGCGGGCTGTGGACCTCCCTCATAGCTTTTCGCAGTCCTGCTATGAAATAGCAAGGTAAATACTTATGACGAAGAATGCGGGATGGTTCGGAGTAAAAGGTAGCAGCTCACCCAGTTTGGGGGGGTTGTAAATGGAGAATCCATCCCGTGGCTTAATGCGGATGAAATCCTCTTCCTCTCATTTATATAAACCGGACAGTATTTTCGCTAGAGCAGTGATGGAGTCCGGTCCCTTACGACCGCAGCGGGTGGCATCATCTTCGCCATTGAAGTGCCACATGGGTTGTCCCCGATATTGAAGTGGCTGCACCCCCCATTATACATATTGACATAACCTCGACTATTGTCAATCCTGATTTGGCCAGCGTTTTTATCCGGCCCATCAGGTAAAGGACTTCTCCGTTATCTTCCTCCTGGGGGCTCCGAGGGCGCCAGCTGCGGCATTTCTTCAAAGGGGCATTGTCGAACTCAGGAAGGCCCATCCGAATAGGGTCCGAAAGGGGGACGTCCTCCATATAAAACCACTCCAAAGGCCAGTCTTCGGATGTCTTCTTCGGAGTACCGGACAGGTATCCGGTCCCGGCGATGCGCCATATCTCGGCTCCGCCCACTTGATATATTGGCCCCTCCTGTGTACGGGGTACGAGGCAGAATAGTCTCTTCCATAGCTCGAAATGAGCGTCGCAGCCCAAAAACAGCTCGCAAAGGGCGACGTAGCCAGCGATGTGTAATATGGAGGCGGGAGTAGAGTTATGCAGCTGGAGGCCGTAGAACTCCACGAGCCCGTGGAGGAACGGATGGATGGGAAATCCAAGCCCCCTTAGTAAGTAAGGGACAAGGCATACCCGCTCCCCCATGGATGGGTTGGGAAGGTTCTCCTCTTGGTCCCCGCCGTTGTAAGTGGCCAGTCCGGCTCGAACGGGGGCCATATACGCTGGAGGGAGCAACCCCTGGGTCTGTAACTCTACTAATCGGCTGTGGGGGACGGAACACTTCTTCCAATTGCTTGGATTAGGGCTACGCGAGCGAGAGGAGGAGCTGCGATGGCCGGCCATGATGGGGCGGACTTTTCCAGGCGCGCTCCGATGGATACTCGCTGTGGGAGGATGGTGTGATCTGGATCCGAGGATCCCCGTCTCCTTAAATAGATGATTTACTTACATGGTTAGGGTGGCAAGTGTAAAAATGCCCCGACTTCTCGCATTCGCTCGACACGTGGAGGATAGCCATTATAAGGCGCAGAAGCCGAGGAGTGCAACATTCGTGGGAAGCCAGACACTGCTCGACAGGTACTTAGAATTTGGAGAAGAACCCGCCTTGCAATGCCGAAGACAATCTGCGCGCCGGACTCATCGTCATTGAAGCCTGGTTCAGGGGCTACTGAGGGAGTCCTGGATTAGGGCGTCCTCGGACAGCCGGACTATATACTTTGGCCGGACTGTTGGACTATGAAGATACAAGATTGAAGACTTTGTCCCGTGTCCGGGTGGGACTCTCCTTTGCATGGAAGGCAAGCTTGGCAATTCGGATATCCTCCCTTGTAACCGACTCTGTGTAACCCTAGCCCCCTCCGGTGTCTATATAAACCGGAGGGTTTAGTCCGTAGGACAAGAACAATCATAATCATAGGCTAGCTTCTAGGGTATAGCCTCTACGATCTCGTGGTAGATCAACTCTTGTAATACTCATATAATCAAGATCAATCAAGCAGGAAGTCGGGTATTACCTCCATCGAGAGGGCCCGAACGTGGGTAAACATTGTGTCCCCCGCCTCCTGTTACCATCCGCCTTAGACGCATAGTTTGGGACCCCCTACCTGAGATCCGCCGGTTTTGACACCGACAGCCACCTCTTCATACGATGTGTACATAGTTGATACTCCAAGAGACAGCAAAAACGGGACCGGAGGAAACAATACCCCGGACGACGCTGAACACAATGAAGACGCTGTCGGTGCAAAATCCGAATAGGAGGAACAAGAAAACGGGCAAGCCAACCCTGACGAACAGGCCCTGCCCAGCGACAATTCGGAGGACGACAACTACCTTCCGCTCTCCGAAGATGAGGTAAGCCTCGGCAACGAAGACTTCATCGTACCCGAAGGACCCCTCGAGCAGGAGCTTTTGAAGAAAAGGCTAATAGCTAGAGCAAGGAGCCTGAAAAAGAAGCAGCAGCAGCTTCAAGCTGACCAAGACCTGCTCAATGATAGATGGACCAAAGTCCTGGCCGCCGAAGAATACGGCCTTAGTGGCCCAGCCAAAAGCTAACCGAAGCATAGAACGCTACCTCAGTTTGATAACGAGGTGTTGGAGCCCATACCATTATCACACCATGCGGCAGGTCGACGACAACCCGGTCTGGATAAAGATGCAACTCAAGCCGAACTTCACACCGCCCTACCTTGCCGTAAAAGCAAGAATAGCACAGCTCGTGGTTGTACAGACGACCTTCGACGGGATTTGGACAGTAGCGCAGGACAGGCAAGATCGATCTACGGATCGTGAGGGCATGTCCCGACACATAACGACGGCTACCTATTCGGACGTGACAAACCTAGCCACGCCCGAGCTGAAAACCACAAATGGACTCCTTCGGAGTCACGTTGCATTGTGGCCCAACATAGAGGCGCCGCACACCCTCTTTGCTTCACCGATGAAGTAATGGATCATGAATTCCCCGAGGGATTCAAACCCATCAATATTGAACCATACGACAGAACAACCGATCCCTCGGTATGGATAGAAGATTTTATTCTCCACATCCATATGGCCCGTGGAGACGACCTCCACGCCATCAAATACCTCCCACTAAAGCTAAAAGGGTCAGCTCGGCACCGGTTAAACAGCCTGCCTGAAAATTCCATAGGCAGCTGGGAGGACTTGGAAGAAGCCTTCCTTGGCAACTTCCAAGGAACATATGTCCGGCCACTAGATGCCGATGACCTAAGCCACATTGTCCAGCAGCCCGGAGAGTCAGCCAGGGAGATCTGGACTCGGTTCTTAGTAAAAAAGAACCAAATCACGACTGTCCGGACGCGGAAGCCCTTGCGGCCTTCAGACACAGCGTCCGGGACGAATGGCTGACATGCCACCTCGGCCAAGAAGGACCTAAATCCATGACGGCCCTCACTGCTCTAATGATCCGTTTTTGCGCGGGAGAAGACAAATGGCTCGCTCACAGAAGCAACAGCGCCAGCGACCCGGGCACTTCCGAAATCCGAGACGGCAACGGCAAGCCACAACGAAGCAAATACAACAGTCGCAATGATAACGAAAGATCACGTGACACTGTGGTCAACGCTGGATTCAGCAATCCCAAGCCCGGTAAGCGGAAGAAGCCATTCAAGGCGAATCGCGACGAACTATCCAACCTGGATAGGATATTGGACCGACCCTGCCAGATTCATGACCACCCCGATAAACCAGCCAATCATACTAACAGAAATTGCTGGGTCCTTAAGCAGGCGGCAAGCTCAACCCCGAACATAGGGGAAGGAGGCCGCCAGGCGACAGGGATGACGGGAAGGTTCACCAACGAAGCGTCGGGGGTAAGAAGCAATCTCCACCGGAGGATCAACTACTCCCAGAACGGAAATAGCAACCCGGCTTCCGCTGCCCACTTTGTATACCTACAAAATCCGTATCACGCATACATCATTACGCACTCAAGATACCATGGGAATTGGCGGAAGCACAATACGGACAACCCTGCAAACACCCCAGTAACATTTTTATTTATTTTCCTTTTTATTTTTTCTTCCTTGTCTATCTTTAAAAATAGGTGATGAATAGGATAAACGTCGGGAACTGGCTCTATCGGTGTCGGTGTGGAACGACACCTATGGGATCACAAGAATCCCTACTACGGTTGCCGAGGCGCGGGGTTGCGAGAAGAGCAGGGCTAGTAGACAGCACAAGGATCGTTTACCCAGCTTCGGGCCATGAGGATGCGTAAAACCCTAGTCTTGCTTTGGTGGGTGTATTTCAGAGAGTTCTTGAGCTCTCGAACTAGCTGTGGTCAGTGCGTGGTTCGAAAGAGCCGAATCCTCCTCCATTATGCCATGGGCCTCCTTTTATAGTCGGAAGGGGCTGCCACAGTGGCACACAGGAGGTGGAAAGGCGTACAGTGCCCTGAGCTTATCGCTCGTATTACAGGAATGCGTAGCTTAGGTGTCCTCTTGCTTTATCGGGGACGGGGGCGAGGCCCATCCCATCCGTCGCCGCTCCTCCTCGCTTCGACACGCGCCTCGGCTAGTGATGCGTGCTGTGCCATGTAGGCAGGCAGGCAGCTGAGGTGGCGCGGTGGTGGAGCCTTCACGAAGATCTGCATGCCACCACGCAGGTGCTCGATGAGTTGGCCTGGGAGCTGCATGTTGCCACGCAGGTGCCCGCCCACCTGGTTGGGCTGGCAGCTGCATGTGAATGGCGGTGGAAGCTTGGTTGACGTGGGCCTGGCGGTGGCCCTGCTGGCGTTCTTGGCGAGGGCCTTGCCGGGTGGCCTGGCAAGGGTCTTGCCGGGTGGCCTGGCAAGGGTCTTGCCGTGGCGCGCTGTCGTCCCCGGCAAGGGCCTTGCCGGGGGTCTGGTGGCCTTCCTCGGCAAGGATCTTGCCGAGGATCATCGTCTTCTAATCCTCATCTGATCTTGAATATGACTTCCCAAAGATCTGCATGCCACCACAGAGGCGCCTTCCCGAGCCCTGGCCCCACGTGGATGATGGCGTTGGGGACCGTGGGCTCAAAGGTGGCTCGCTCTATTGGTGTGGGGCGAGCTGCCCCGGCAAGGGTCTTGCCGGGGCTGCTGAGGCTGCCCCCGGCAAGGGTCTTGCCGAGGGAACCTGCTTCGTCCCTCTGCTCTTTGTGGTCTTGGTCTTGGCGTTGCTGTGATCATCCTGGGCTTCGGTCTTACCTTGGCTCACCTCCCCTGTTCTGACTGGTGTGACCGCGGGCGCGGCTCCGACTGCCCGTGCACAGGTATAGGGGTACAAAAACGCACCCCTCTTTTTGTACACCGACAGGAGCCCCCGGGCCTGGGCCACACATAAGCACGACACGTTATTGGGTCAGGCCCAAAACGATGCCCGGGCAGGCAGGGCGGTTTTTACCGCGGTAAAACTTTTCGCGTGCTTTGCTCCCCACGACCTGCGCGCGCGGCCCGGCATGGAGGGGTGTGCGTGACGTGGGCGGCATGCGTGGGACGGTTCCTGCACGCATGCGTCACATCGCAGTAAAAGGGATAACCGCGGGCGCACTGTTCCTTTTACCCTTCGCGCAACCCCTATCTCAGAAACCTCCGTTTGCCTTCCTCTTCTTCTCCAAGATTCGTTCCTGCTCGCCGTCATTGCGCTTCCGTTGCCCTCCGTCCTTCCCTCCTCCCCCATCGCCATGGCGCTAAAATCCACCAAGGGCAAGGGAGTGGCCAAGGACGCTGGAGCCGCGGAGCCGCCGGAGAGTGCGCTGGCAGTGCAGCGGACGCAGTCCGCCTTCTTCCCCTCGACGGTTGATGTGTTCGAGCTTCGGGACTCCTTCAGGCCCCTGTGGGGAGTGAAGACGGGGGGGGGGGGAGAATTCGGGGCATCCAGCCACGGGCGTCATCCCCGCCAACTGCACCGAGGCTGCCCCAAATCGGTACCCCTTCTTTGTCGATTATTTTTCCTGCGGGCTCTGTCCTCCCTTCTCCGATTTCTTTAGCGACATCATGCATACCTTTGGCTTCCGCCTCCTGGAGTTTACTCCGAACGCGGTGGCATGCATGGCTCTTTTCGCGCATCTCTGCGAGGGCTTCGCCGGGTTGCACCCCAACACGACACTTTTCCGCCATTACTTCTCCTCTCGGATCCAACCAGGGGGCGCCATCTCCGGTTTTATTGCCTGGGTCTCAAGATCCAAGGGAGCGTACCTGGAGGGCGCCATGAAGGAGAGGTGGGAAGAATGGCGGGGCCGGTGGTGCGGGATCGAGGAGGAGGACCCGCCGGTGTTTTGCGAAGTTCGTCGGGCGCCGCCGGTCCGTAGAAGCGATTGGAGTGACGTCGATGCTGACGACGAGAAGCTCACGGTCGCCACCACCAGGATCCTCCGGCTCACCGAGGCCGGCCTCACCCTTGAGATGATTGGGGCGGACTTCATCCGCCGCTGGATCGCTCCACTGCATAACAAGGGGAGGCCAACCTGGCTCTTCCCGAACCCCGCCGACATCATGCGGCTTCGTCCTGGCGTCGACCACAACTTCACAGTGATGGGGCACGCCCATTTCTGCCAGCAGTTCTTCTAGCTTGACGTGGGCCGCGACGGTAAGGTCGAGCGGACCGGCAAGGTCGCGAGGGCCGCCGCGAAGGCCGGCAAGGTCCTCAAGGGGCCTCTGTTCAAGCTGCCGACGGGGGTGGTCCCGTTGTGCAATAACTCGCGCCGGTCGAAGATCATTGCCATGATGCCAGACTGCAACGCGCATGGCCCTGTCCCGAGCTGGAATGAGCCGGAGGACGCCGAGGTGCAGCAGTTCTTTGACACTCTGCACGAGGGGTATGTCAACGCCGACGCCGAGCGGCTGCTTGTCCAGGACACCACCCAGGCGGAGCTGGACTACATCGCCACAAGGGCAAGGGAGGCACAACTTGCCAGGGAGGCCGGCAGTGCCGGCGGTGTGGAGGACAAGGCCGCGACGGCCGTGGAGGAGGAGGAGCTCGCCCGGTGGGCGGCGGCCGCCGGGGGAGCCAGCAGCGCCGGTACCGAGGCTCCTTTGGTTGAAGATGTGACCGATGAGTCGTCGAAGGAGGAGGACGAGACCGCAGACCCGACGCCGCCTACGGGAGGGGGCGAGTCCTGCGGCGGGCTAGTTCCGGCGAGCCGATCCGGCCCGGCAGGGCTGTCCGGCCACAACTGACCTTGGAGGGGCCCGGGCGCCACACGAGGGCCGCGGCGGCAAAGAAGCTGGCGAATGCCGCGGTGAAGAAGACAGCCGCTCCTTCTTCGTCCACGCGTGTCCATACACCACCTCCTTCTCCTCGTCCGGCGAATGTTGATATGGAGGTTACTTTTGATTATGGATCCCTCAGCCGGAGGAGGAACAGGAAGACTGCAGAGGAGGAGGCGGACGACGAGTAAGTATCTGGTTCCTTTTCGTTATCTCTGCCTCCTCAATCTGCGTTGCTTTTCTTGACTTGTTTTTGTCTTTGCAGGGACGCGGAGACGCTGGCCTAGAGAGCGAAGAGGGCCAAGGTCTCGGTGGGTGGCCAGCCTCCGGCTGGTACTTCGAGGGCGTCGTTGGTGGTGTTGAGCAGGCCAGACAGCAGCCCCCGGCATAGCCCCCAGCGTAAGTTCATCACTCTTCCCCCGTCGACATGTGCCAGGGGCACGACACTTTGGTGCTGACCTTGCCAGGTATGTAGGAGGAGAGCAGCAGCAGGAGGAGCCACAGAGGGCTACCCCCAACACGCCGCCGCCATCGACCATGCCGCCCCGAGGGGCGTCCCCGGCAAGGGCGCCAAGTACCGAGCCTACGCACATGGAGGAGGAGAAGGAGAACTCGGGTGCCGGCGGTTTTGCCTTGACGCCAAATGTTGCTGGGGAGGGGACTTCCGTTTCCCAGCCTGGTACCGGCACTGGTAAGCCGTTGGCCGTTCGTCCCTGTTCTTTTTCTTTCTGGCTCTTGGTCCTGGCCTTGCCTCACCCCCTTCTTCGGTGCCCAGATTCCTCCTCGGTGAACCCAGAGGACGTGGACACCGTCATCGACGGCGTCGCCAAGGCTGCCTAGGCGGACGCCGATAAGATCGCCGCTAAGGAGGCCGCCAAGGACGCTGCTGAGGACGCCGCCGATGGGCCAACCGGGGAGGCTGGCAAGGCTGCCGCTGAGGAGGCCGGCAAGGGGCCTGCCAGGGAAGCCGGCGGGGCCCCTGCCAAGGAGGAGGAGGAGGCTGGCGACCAACCTTTCTCCTCTGCTGCTTCCGGCTCCGGCAAGTACCTGAGGGTGAGTGACGACTTGTTCGTCCACCTTCCAGGCGCGTTGAGCACCAGGGCACCCGTTGAGGGAGAGGTGTTTGATGACGAGGTGCTTGCCGCTGCCGGGCTTGAAGTCGTCGACGAGCCGATCATTGGCGGCGACGGTTCGCAGGAAGAGCGTCTCCTCCACGCCATGGGCGCCAGCTTCCGGAAGCTCCAGGCGCTCCACCGCGCCCGCCTGGACAAGGCTATGTCCAGGACCGCGGTGGTGGAGAAGGCGGAGGCGGACCTCCAGAAGCGCGTTGCCGAGGCGCAGGACTGGTTCCGCGAGGCCCACAAGGAGCTCAAGGCTGCCCAGGGTGAGCAGGCCAAGCGCGACGTGGAGCTCACCATGAAGCTCGCCGACGTCGAGAAAGCTCAGGAGGCGGCGAAGAACTTGGCCGCGGCCGCCGAAGCCGCTCGGACCCATCGCGAGGCCGCGCTGAACTCCCAGGAGGAGGACCTCGCTGCACGCGAGGAGAAGCTTGCCGCCATGCTTCACGGCAAGGATGCAGAAGTGGAGAAGCTTGTCTTGCAGCGGACCAGTGAGCTGGAGCAGAGGCATGAAGAGGCACTCAATGCCCAGGCCCAGGTTCACGCCAGCAAGGTGGAGGAGCTGGAGGCGGAGCGCGACGGGCTGAAGGAGCACGCCCTGAAGCTGTCCCAGGAGAGGGACACACTTAACAGTGCCCTGACAGAGGCGCAGGGCGCGGTCGTCAGCAAGGCCAGGGAGCTCTCCGAGGCCAACAACTCCATCAAAGATCTCCAGCTGAAGCTGGAGGGTCTCGAGAAGGTGCTGTCGGAGGCCAAAACCCGGGAGGGGATCCTGGCCAAGGAGCTGGAGGCCGAGAAGCGGTTGGGGACGAACGAGCGCCTCAACTTCGCGGATCACGTGGCGGGCGAGAACCGTTGGCTCGATTGCCTCGCCACCTTCGCCAACCGAGCCGCCGCGCAGCTGGCCATCATGGGGATGCCGGACGTGAGGTACATCCCGGAGCGTCAATTGCAGCCTATGTATGTTCTTTGAGAAGGTCGTCGGCGCTCTAGAGCGGCTCCATGCCAACCGGGCGACCTCACTGGCCGAGGAGTCCCGGAGGCTTTGCCAGGGTGCCATGACCAAGGTTGTCACCAAGGTGGCGCACTAGTACCCCGACCTCGACGCCGCGCTTGAGAGCTTGCCGGAGGGTACTGACCTCGCGCCGCTCAGGGAGCGCATCAAGCCCATCATCAGCCGTGTCGGCGGAATTCTGAGGGTGGAGGGCCAACGCCGGGATTAGGCATCCCGTTCTTTATCGCCGCTGCAGGTTCACAACCAAGACAATCACTATCTCTAGTTATAATAGCAGCAACAATTTGATGTAATATAACTCTGCAGCACTTTCAGTATCATGCATGTTATTTTCCTGTTCGATTTTCCTTTGTATGTCCACCCTACGTTACTGGGTAGGCTCGCCGGCTCGTAAACCCAAGGCGACGTCTTGGGGATCGATCCCCATTGACCTGCCGGGTGTGCTTGCTGCCGAGCGAACCACCTTGCCGCCCTTAGCGCGGCCGCCCGAACTGTCGAGCTTGACTCGAGTCAGAGTCGGGAGCGTTGCCAAGTGCGGAAGGCTACCCCGCCACTCTCGACGCGGCCGCTTTGAGCTGTTGAGTGGACTCGAAACAGAACAAGGGCATTGCCAATCGCGGGAGGGCCCCTTTGCGTGCAGGTTTCTCATACGTAGGCGAGATCTCCGAGGACGATAACCTTATGTATAGGAGGAAATAACTCAAAGCTCTGAATGACTTAGCTTTTCTGTTGCCGAGCCGGCATCGTTCCTCCGGCCGTCTTCTTCTCAGGAGCCATGGCGACGAAGAACTGCCAGGCTAACTACTAAACCAGATTCTCACAATTGCGCCCCCTACCTGGCGCGCCAAAGATGTCGGTGTGGAACGACACCTATGGGATCACAAGAATACCTACTACGGTTGCCGGGGCGCGGGGTTGCGAGAACAGCAGGGCTAGTAGACAGCACAAGGATCGTTTACCCAGGTTCGGGCCGGGAGTATGCGTAAAACCCTAGTCCTGCTTTGGTGGGTGTATTTCAGAGAGTTCTTGAGCTCTCGAACTAGCTGTGGTCAGTGCGTGGTTCGAAAGAGCCGAATTCTCCTCCAGTACGCAATGGGCCTCCTCTTATAGTCGGAAGGGGCTGCCACAGTGGCACACAGGAGGTGGAAAGGCGTACAGTGCCCTGAGCTTATCGCTCGTATTACAGGACAAGATGCATTTAATGCATAGCGTAGGTGTCCTCTTGCTTTATCAGGGACGGGGGCGAGGCCCGTCCCGTCCGTCGCCGCTCCTCCTTGCTTCGACACGCGCCTCGGCCAGTGATGCGTGCGGCGCCATGTAGGCAGGCAGGCAGCTGAGGTGGCGCGGCGGTGGAGCCTTCACGAAGATCTGCATGCTGCCACGCAGGAGCTCAATGAGTTGGCCTGGGAGCTGCATGTTGCCACGCAGGTGCCCGCCCACCTGGTTGGGCTGGCAGCTGCATGTGAACGGCGGTGGAAGCTTGGTTGACGTGGGCCTGGCGGTGGCCCTGCTGATGTTCTTGGCGAGGGCCTTGCTGGGTGGCCCGGCAAGGGTCTTGCCGTGGCGCGCTGTCCTCCCCGGCAAGGGCCTTGCCAAGGGTCTGGTGGCCTTCCTTGGCAAGGATCTTGCCGAGGATCGTCGTCTTCTAATCCTCATCTGATCTTGAATATATCTTCACAAAGATCTGCATGCCACCACAGAAGCGCCTTCCCGAGCCCTGGCCCCACGTGGATGATGGCGTTGGGGACCATGGGCTCAAAGGTGGCTCGCTCTGTTGGTGTGGGGCGAGCTGCCCCGGCAAGGGTCTTGCCGGGGCTGCTGAGGCTGCCCCCGGCAAGGGTCTTGCCTGGGGAACCTGCTTCGTCCCTCTGCTCTTTGTGGTCTTGGTCTTGGCGTTGCTGTGATCATCTTGGGCTTCGGTCTTACCTTGGCTCACCTCCCCTGTTCTGCCTGGTGTGACCGCCGGCGCGGCTCCGACTGCCCGTGCACAGGTATAGGGGTACAAAAACGCACCCCTCTTTTTGTACACCGACAATTGGAGTCCGGATCCGTATACTCACCTAAGGGGCTATTTCCATCAAGGATTCCCCCACCGAGGATGGGTGGCGCAGACATGCGACTGGAGGTCCAAAATAAATTTTTGTAGACCGCACTCTCTATTTCTCGAGCCTGTACTATGCCTGTTCCTCTGCCTCCAACCCCGAGCATGTCAAATAGCCGGGAGGATGGCTTTTATATATATCATAAGTAATCATTGGCATACCGCTCAGTTCCCAGTAAAACATATCCGAACTAATCATCCGTGTTGTCTCGCCACGGAATACGGCTGCCACGTTTGCTTCACAAATGTACCCTAGCATAACCTGCCAGGGGCTCGGTATGGGAACAAATGAGTTGCCAGCAAAAGCCCGAATATCTCTACAGCGCACTTCGGCGTCGCAAGTTTGGCCTTATATGCACCAGCTCCGAATCATTGTCTTGGGTCAATAGTTAGGTTGTCTGGCTCCTGTGCTTGCTACCCTACGTTCCGCTCTATCGCCTAGGGTAGTAAAGGGAGAACTACTGCGATTGTGCCCTAGCCTAAACCGGATGAGCACCTCAGTAGAGAAAGCCGAAAACTGACTGTCATGATACGGCGAGAACTGGTCAACCACTTGACGACTTCTTGAATCTTTAGCGATTCTCCGTGTAACACGAGGGATCTTTTTCAAGATCAAACATGTAAGGCACCCTATGCCGCATACATACCAGGGGCTATGTCGTAGCCCCACAATAGAACTCCTATGGCTAAGTGAAAGTGTTAATGCCCTATAGTCCGATTGCCTGGTTCGCCGCATTATCACTTCCTTCATGGACCAAGAAATAGGATAAAGAGTGATTAAATGCTTTTCCGAACACCCCCGTACTTACTACGAGGGGACTGAAGCCGACGACTAGAAAACTTTCAGTTTATATCAAAAACGGCCGCACAGGAGGAATTCAAGCTGTCAAGCAAAAACACATAAATAGATTAACGATAAAATTGTCTTTTACAATTATCATACACCTCACTCGAACATTATGTCTTTCGAGCATTGGCCCTCTATCAGGCGGGCGGCCCCTAGGACGTCTTCAAAATAATGCTCCGGTTCCGGACGGTCCTTGCCTTTGGGTGGACTCTTTGTCGCAACATCAACGGCCTCCATCTTCCCCCAGAATGTCTTGACTTAGGCAAAGGCCATCCGTGCACCCTCAATGCACGTTGACCGTATCACAGCGTCGATATGCGGCACCGCGTCAACAAGCTTCTGCACAAAACTGAAATAGCTATTCGGCACAGGCTCGGTTGGCTACAACTAGAATATGACATCCTTCATGGCAGCGCCGGATATCCTATGAAGTTCGGCCCATTGGGACATCTGTTCATTGAGCAGCAGAGGGCACTTTGACGTGCCAAACTGCGACCAAAAAAGCTTCTCCGTTGCATATCCAGCTCACGCTTGGTAATACCGCGCCGCATCGGAAGAACTCTTCGGCAAGTCCAAAAACTCATCCGGAGAACTCCACACTTGGTTAAGCTGAGCATAGTCCGGGTCACCAAACTTAGTTTGCAGCAGAAAAGGCTTTCCAGCCAGAATCTCCTTCGCCTGCTGAACTTCCTCACGGATTGCTCTGGATTCTGATCGCGCTTCTCTCACCTCCTGTCGGGCCTTGTCCAGTTCAGCTGTTAAGGCTTTATTCTCCTTCTTAAGAAATTTGCATCGGCCAGTAGCATTCTCAAGTTCGAGTGTCATTGTGGATATCTTCTCCTCACCTTGGCACCGGGCAGCTTATTCGGCCTTTAATTCAGCCGATGCCTTTTCGGCAGCAGCATTGCTACGACGGACCTCCTCCTTGGCCTGGGTCAGCTCCGTTCAAAGCAATTCAACTACGGCAGCACCATCTGCAGCCACGCGCATTCCAGCATCTAAAATCTCAGCATCACGTTTATACCACAAACAATGTATGAGGATCGCCCCGAATACATACCTTGCGACTCGTCAAGACGCGTATTGATTAATGCAAGATGATCCCCTGACACGTCAAGCTTCCGTTGTAGCTCGGCAATTTCCATAGTCCGGGAAGTGGCCAAGGGGGAAGCAGCCTGTGTTCAAGCTCATCGGGTTAGTCCTCAAAACGATCATTTTTTGATCCTCTGTTTGCTTCCTAATGGAAGACAACCTGAGTCTCAGGGGCTACTACCTATGCACAGGCACATCTTTGCAAAGGAAACATAGCTGAAAAACATTATGTCACAAACCTCGAAGCCTTTAAGCAGGCTCATGAAGGCTTCATTTAATCCACTCTTCATGGACGGAATCTTTTCAATCATTGTACCCATCAGGGTACGCTGCTCCCCGAGACAAATGCTTTCCGCAACATGTCCCGCAATATATCGGGAGTCTTCGGGCTTCCGGACATTGCTCCAGGGGCACAGTCATCCTTTGAAGGAATTTGTTCACCCATCTTTAGAATCACTGTCGGCTGCGAGCCAGACAGTCCGGGGCCCTTGCTATCATCAACCCCGGACTCCCGGACGGTCGGAGATCCACCTTCGGGCACTGCCCCCCTTTGTCAATTGTGGAACTGGTTGATTAAAAGGGAGCCTCCGTGAGGACACTTCAGAGTCATCTGCCTTATTGGGCGAGGAGGTTCGAGGAGGCGTCTCGCTCTCCATCATCTCTGGGAGGAGACTTCCCGAAGAAGAGGATTTCCCAAAAAAACTCTGTGCCGACCTGTAAAAATGCATGAACGCATTACGAATATCTTCGGTTAACAGCAACGAAGCGGACGCTATCAAAGTACCCCGGATTCACTTACGGTTTGGCCGAGGGCTTGTGCCCTTGTTGGAGCTGTGCAGCGGCATCGCTTCCGAAAACCAAGCCGCTCGCTGGTGGCATCTTTCCCCTCTTAGAAGACCGCCCCTCCCAATCTACGGAGGCGGCCCATTTCCTCCTGCTAGGAGAAGGTATACTGGATCCTTTTTCGCCCCTGTCTTCAGGCGAGGAAAGGTCGATCTCTCCGGACTCAGTGTCCGACTTACCTCCAGAACCAAGGTCCTCTTGGGCTTTCTCGCTCTCCTCTTTGCCCTCCCTTTTCGGCGCCTGGCGTGGTGCCGAGGCCAGCATCCTTATTAGCACTGGAGTAGCTGAGTCTTCGGGAAGAGGAGCCGGACACCTGACCCGTTCCACCTTCTTTATCCAGCCCTGGAAAAAGATGCATTGCTCAATATCTTATTATGGGACGCTCGACTACAGGGTGTTCGGAAGTGTAATACTTACCGGGGTGGTCGAATGGTTGCTCTGGAGGCCGATGTCTTCGGTGGTGGCTGGCCATTGCTCTCGTTCCTCGAAAAACAACCTCCACATTCCTTCGTCCGTGGCCCTTCTGGGTTAAACTCCCACATGCGGCGAGGCCGCCGCTGGCACGGCAGAATCCGACGGACCAGCATTACTTGAATAACGTCAACAAGATCGATGCCCTTCTCGGCAAGGCTTCGGATGCGACCCTGCAGAGTCCGCACTTCATCAACGGATCCCCATTCCAACCCCTCATTGATCCATGAAGCAAGCCGAATTGGGGGGCTGGATCGGAATGCAGGCGCAGTTACCCACTTAGAGCCACAAGGCTTGGTGATGTAGAACCACCCCTGCTGAGTCGGAAGCTTCAGCGAAGGATCCCTGAAACTAAACAATGCTAGCGAGCTTGCCCACTGTGGCGCCACCGCACTCTGCATGCTCCCCCTCTATCACTTGCGGCTTCACATTGAAGGTCTTGAGCCACAAGCCAAAGTGCGGAGGAGTTCGGAGTAAGGCTTCGCACGTGACGATAAACGTCGATATAAGAAGAATAGAGTCCGGGGCCAGATCATGAAAATCTAGCCCGTAATAGAACGTGAGCCCCCAGACAAAGGGGTTAAGTGCGAACCCTAACCCGCGAAGGAAGTGGGACAGGAACACGACCCTCTCGCCTGATCTGGGGGTAGGAATAACCTACCCCTCGACGGGAAGCCGATGAAGGATTTCTGCGGTCAGATATCTGGCTGCTCGAAGCTTTGCAGTATCCTCCTCTGTGACAGAAGAGGCCACCCACCGGCCTTGATGGTTGGATTCGGACATGATCGGAGCTTGTGTTGGTCAAAAACCGGGTGTTGGAACTCGAGGTATCAGGGGTTGAGGAAGAAGCAAGCCTGATGGAAAAATACGGAGTGGTACCCCTATATAGAGACTGTGAATATTAAGCGCCTCCTCCCGGGCCTCAAAACTTGCTTGTTTCCCAGGAGTTGTACCCAAACGACGGTTGGGTTACCCACCTCCGGGTTGACAAGAATCCCCTAAAAAAGGCGAGACACGATCTCCGCTTGGATAAGGCACGCCAATAAAATCGCGTCTTAGGGCGTGGGGCGACGGGCCACCTAAAAGGCGGTTCACAAATAATGGCTAAAGCAGGCGTGATGTCATATTACCAAAGAGTTGTTGCGCGATTAGACTCGTGGAATATTATATCGTCTATAATTGTGTATACAAGTCCGGATACAATCAAAACATCCGAAGACTATCTTGGAGTTCGGAGAAAGGGGAACCCGCCTTGCAATGCCGGAGACAATCTGCGCGCCGGACTCCTCGTCATTGAAGCCAGGTTCAGGGGCTACTGAGGGAGTCCTAGACTAAGGGGTCCTCGGGCGTCTGGCCTGTTATCCATGGGCCAGACTGATGGGCTGTGAAGACATGAAGGCCGAAGACTGTACCCGTGTCCGGATTGGACTCTACTTGGCGTGGAAGGCAAGCTTGGTGACCGATTATGACGATTCCTTCTTATGTAACCGACTCTATGTAAAGCCTAGATCCCCCTGGTGTCTATATAAACCGGAGGGGTTAGTCCGGAAAGGACACATTACCATAGTCATATAGGCTAGACTTCTAGGGTTTAGCGATTACGATCTCGTGGTAGATCAACTCTTGTAATACTCATATTCATCAAGATCAATCAAGCAGGAAGTAGAGTATTACCTCCATAGAGAGGGCCCGAACCTGGGTAAACATCGTGTCCCCCGTCTCCTGTTACCATCGATCCTAGACGCACAGTTCGGGACCCCCTATCCCAGATCCGCTGGTTTTGATACCGACATCGGGCCCTTGTTAGCAAGGCCTTCTGTACAGGTTTTTATTGGACGACGACCCGACCAGACGCGCAGGACATTGTCCAACGTTGCATCGGATGCCCGCTTTTCGCCAACGAGAGCCATATGCCACCCACCGCTCTACAAACAATCCCCATCACTTGGCCTTTTGCGGTCTGGGGGCTTGATATGGCCGAACCCCTTAAAGGAGGAAGCCATAAGAAAAAATATCTGCTGGTCATGGTGGATAAATTCACTAAGTGGATAGAGGCCAAACCATTTGAAACGGCCGAAGCCGGACCAGTGATAGACTTTATATCCGGTGTTGTACACCGTTATGGTGTTCCACACAGCATCATCACCGATAATGGCTCCAACTTTACAGCCGATGAGGTGAAAAATTGGTGCGCCAATCTGGGCATTAAGCTCGATTACGCCTCCATCTATCACCCGCAAACAAACGGTCAAGTAAAACGGGCCAATGGTCTTATTATCAGCGGCATTAAACCGTGGCTGGTGCGGTCTTTGAAGGAATCAGACAAGCACTGGGTCGAGGAGCTCGACTCCGTACTCTGGGGGGTGCGGACCCCGCCAAATCGCACTACCGGATACACACCTTTCTTCATGGTGTACGGCGCAGAGGCTATGTTACCCTGCGACATTATTCGTGACTCACCTCGAGTGCCTATGTACGAAGAGAGAGAGGCCGAGCTCGATTGGCAGGACAGCCTAGACGCCCTGGAGGAGGAGCGCGACGTTGCAAAAGCCCGTTCCGCATTTTATCAACAACGGGCCCGCAGATATCAAAGCAGAGAAGTACGGGCAAAGACTTATAATGTTGGCGAACTCGTTCTACGCTTGCCGGAGAAAAAAAAGGACAAACTCAAGCCCAAATGGGAGGGTCCCTTCATCATTGACGAAGTTCTCACTGGAGGAGCGTACCGCCTGCATGATGCGTCAGACAACCGCCTAGAGCCGAACCCTTGGAACGCGGCCAGACTCCGAAGATTCTATGCCTAGCGCCGAACTGTTTGTTCGTCTCCTTCTCCCTATTGTTCCCATTGCTTTTTCCTCTCTTTTCGCTTTTTCGTTTTTTTAGCCTTAAAGCTTTTCGTGCGGCTCAACCACGCACCTGTGACGTACACATATTTAAATACGTAAGTCCATTATATCTGGGAGCTTCTTTGTCAGAAGCTTGTTAATGTTATTTTTCGAGCATCAAGCTCATCACATATGCGGGTTTTTCCCATATGTACCTTTTCTTCACCATTATATGCATAGATCTGACTTAAGTTTTGGGCAAGCTGGGTTTCCTGGCTCTTGTGCTTATGCCCTACGTTCCCATTAGTTCGGCTAGGGCATAAAGGGAGCACCTCTGTGATTGTTACTGCCGGGTCATCCGGATGTATACCTCAGACTGGGTGAAGCCAAAAGCTAGCATTCTTAAAGGAATATTCGGTCGGTGGATTAAAGACGTTTTTGCAATCACCCCATTGTGAACCCCCAGATGTTACTTATAATGCGATTGTTACCATTACAGTTCGGACATGCATTTTTACGCATGCGCACCCAGGGAAAGGAACCCCTAACGGAACTATTCTCTCTGGAAGATGTTTCTTACAATCGTAATGTAATATAACATAACTAGCCGGATACAACTTGTCTGTTCAAGCAACTATGACCCCTACGCCTGGTTTCCACGCATACCCCGGTCTATTTTATCGCTCAGGTATTCGGAAACACTCTGCACCTTCAGGTCCAGAGGTCGGAGCGAAAAGGTCTGCCATGACAATCGTTTTACAATTCAGCTAGAAAGGAAAGTACATAGTCACTTGGACTAAAAAAATTCCTCCTCTATACCGTCCAGTAGGCTGTCTAACTTACAATCCTGCTGGGAATACTTGGCGGCTACTTTTACTTGGTCATATACCAAATTAACGGGCCATATCACCCTAGAGGTCCGACCCGAGCCATATGATTCGGATCAAGCTTGGTGTACCATGTTTTCACCATTGCCAAGGCTTCTCGTGCACCTTCCCGGCAGGCCGATATCTTCCACAATTGAAGGCGCCGCCGCGCTCCCCTGAATAGCTCTAGGAGCTCCTCCATCTTTCCAGGAGGGGAGGCAGATGGCCATAAGGCCTTGGCAACGCTTCACATCTCCTGTCGAGCCTGCTCATGCACGTGACAGCTCTTGTAGCAGATCGCCTGAGAATTTGGACACCTCCTCTTCGGGACGACCGGTCAGCATAGCTGCAGACATAACTCGGTCAGTCCCTTTTTTCTCTGAATTATTCGAAGGTAAGTTCGACCACATACTGAATATGCCGCCTCGCAGCATCTTATTTTCCTTCACGGATTCAGCCAGCTAGGCCTGTACATCCTTCAGTTCTTTGCCCAGCTGGGTCTGGGCATCCTGCAGCTTGTTTTTCTCATCTCTGACTCGGGTCAGAACACGCTCGCCTGCGGCATGTAGTCTTTTCGCCTCTTTCTCGCCCGCTTGAGCGGCTTTTAATTTCTCCTCCAGTTGATCTGACGATCCTGTTGGGAGATAAGCAACAGTATTAGCACAGCTGGTCTATAATTATTGTTTCTCGATGGAGGGAAATATTACCAGAGGGCGCCTTCTTGGACTTTTCCAGTTCGGCGGTAACAGCAGTTAGCTGTGTCCGACACTTTTCTAGCTCTTGGGCTAGCAGGTCGTTCTTCTCCGAAAGAACCTGGTTATACAACGATCCTTAAATCATTTGTACCAACCGCTTCAAGTCTCGGGGGCTACTGGCATATGGTTATCATATTCGGACAAAGTAAACTTACTTGCACATCTTTTAAATGTTGCTTCGTGGGTCTGTTAAGCCCGTCTCGAGCAGCTCGGATGTATGCATCAGCTGAGCTGAAGGAATTAAATGCCTCTTCTGAGAAGCTGGGGTCTCGTAAAATGGCCCTTCGGCGCCGATGATTCATGGCGCTCTCCACTTCCGAGTTGGTGACGGATACCTTATCCGAATCCTTGGCTGGAGGACAGTCCGGCGTCACCCCCGAATCAGCCCTCGTCTTTATGGCAGGATCTGGATCCCGGCTGTGGGGAGTATGACCGGCCAGACCCCCGGACATAGCCCGGCACACTGTTTTCCTGATACGGGATAAACATAGAAGTCACAATTGGATGCGACTGCTGAAAACCATATTCGCAAATCCATACCTCTTCGATGAAGGCTCGGCCAAAACTACGTTTGCCTTCCTCTTCGAAGGCTTGCCTGGTGTAGGGACCGCTCTCTTTGGAGATGCCCCTGGGGCAGCATGGCGCGCCATACGCTCCTTTTGAGCACAGGACGGTGCGGTGGGTGAGGCAGAATGAGAGAACTCTTTCGGATGAGATATCTCCTGATTACTTACGTGTGAAGCGGGGAGAAGACCAGGATAATCGGCGATGATGGCCACTTCTATGCCGTCGTAACTTTCCTGGTAAAACACCCCAACCTCGAGCACCACGAATATATCTGGATCCTCTTCGAATCCGGGGTCAAGGTCCCGATTGTGGCCCTCGGGCTGCGGGGCAGGGATGTGAAGCCCTTCAGAAATCTTTCACCAGTGCTGTTATAAATGGACGGAAGAATATTTATTAAAAGTGCCTCAGGGAGCGGGGTGAGTAGAGCAGAGGAGTTGGGACTTACCCAGCTAGGAGGACTATACATGGAAAACCCATCTCTGCGCTTGATACGTAGAAATTCCTCTTCCTCCCCTTTGAACAGTTTAGCCAATATTTTGGCCAGAGCGGCGGGGGTGTCCGGACCTTTCCTTCCACAGCGGGAGGCGTCATCCTCCCCATTGTAGTGCCACATGGGAAGCCTTCATTATTGGAGTGGCTGAACCCCCTATACTATGGAAGTCGCCATTACTTCGACTATTGATAATCCAGACTGAGCAAGCGTCCTTATCTTGCTCATGAGTTGACAAACATCTGCACTATCATCTTCCTTGAGGCTCTGAGGGTGCCAGCTGTGGTGTTTCTTCAAAGGAACGCTTGTAAACTCAGGAAGACCCCTCCGAACTGGGTCTGGAAGTGCTACGTCCTCGATATAGAACCACTGTCGGGTGGTAGGTGTGACATATGCCAATGGGTGGCTTATCATGGTGGGTGCCAGTAAGACGTCGCCGGTGTCTGGAAACGGGATGAGGCGAAGACATGCACGCCGGCGAATCTTACCCAGGTTCGGGGCTCTCCGTGGAGATAACACCCCTAGTCCTGCTCTGCGGGGTCTCCGCATGATCACTAGATCAGAAAGAGTAGCTACAAATGCTCCTAGAGCTGTAGGGTTCAAGGGAGAAGAAGAGCAAGGCTAGCTCTTGCTTCCCTCTCTCTATGGTGTGTGTGTAACTCTAAGAAGCCAACCCTTTGCATGGGTGCCCCGGGGGGTTTATATAGGCCTACCCCCCGGGGGTACAATTGTAATCCGACTGGGCGCGGGTCCCAGCTGTCAGTGTCTGCTCTCGCCGGCTTCTCCGCCGGCCGTTGGGGCCCGCCGACTGGTGGGTCCCGCCGGCTGCCGGCCTCTTGGTCGACAGGCCGGCCCCACCGCCTAGGGGTCTTGTCGGCGGCTGCTTACTGTAGCCTCGTCCCTGATGACGAGGGCTTCGTCGAGGTAAGCGTGGCTACAGTGTGCCGCCTCGAGGGCTCTTACTGTAGCCTTACCTCGTCTTGTCTCCTTAATGTGGCGCATGCTTCGAGGGAGGGGGGTTGCCGGCATCTAGGGGCCGGCTACGCCCTTGGCCGACTGGGGGAGGCCGGGCCGCCTTCACGCCTCTCTCTGGCTAAAGGGGCCCGCCGCCCATGGGCCATACTGGCGTTGGTCGTGGATGACGTTGAGGCCAGCATGGGTACAGTGCCGAGCCGGACGGGAGATGGCTGACCCGTACGGCGTCCTGTGGCCATGCCTGCCTCGGGCTTCGGGGGTAGTGGGCCGCACTGTGGCCACGCCCCGTCTTGTCACCGTTATGTGGGTGTAGTTTTGGTGGGTGCGGTCTTGGCCGGCTTCTTGGAGTCGCCGCTCTTCATGGCCGGCTCTGGGGGAGTCGGCATCCTCTATGGCCGGCTTCCTGGAGTCGGCCATCCCGTGGTTATCTTGGGGGGAGGTTGCTGAGGCTGGGTCGCCTTCTGAGAGTCGGCTTCAGAGGTAGCCGACTGGGGAAGGCGGCCCAATGTTTTGAGTGCTTGAAGGCTCAAATGGCCTGATAATTTTTGAAGAGCCAGGGGCAGTCGGTTAGGCTACCCGTGGCCATTTACTCCGACAGTAGTCCCCGAAGCTGATTGAGCTTCGAGGTTGGGTGGGAGTCGAGAAGCTCGGTCAGCTTCCTATCTTGACGAGCCGGCAGCTGGGAGCCGACTTTGGTTGGGCGCGCCGTCTCGGCCAAAAAATTTGGAGTCGGAGGGCGGGAGCTCGCCAGCGCGTGCACCGGGCCGCGGGCCGGCCATTTGCCGCCTGCGAACCACGTGGCCTCTCTTGGCTAAAAAGCCTGCCAGCCCACGCGCGCGACGGGACGTCGCTGCAGGGCGGGGGCCCGCCACGCCCACGCCCGGGCCCAGGCGCGGATTCTCTGCGGCCCGAAGCCGCCCGCACGTCTTCCTGCGGCGGTTTCGGCACGCTTTTAGGGCGTAATAATCGCGAGGCGTGGGGGGAGTGGGTGCAGTTAATCCCACGTCACGCCCCACGCCCTGCCTCCCCGGCTTCACCGTGCGAAGCTATAAGTAGGGGGAGGGGGAGAGCGGCAGGCTCTCGCACGCTCCTCCTCTTTCCACCATCTTCTTCCTCCTGCCCTTTCTTGCAACTGCGCCTCGCCGCCGCGCTCTTCCACCACTCGCTCCTCCGCCGCCGCGCTCGTTCTCGCCAGCCCCACGCCGTGATGCAGTTCGGCGGGGATTGGGACGGCTCCAACATCCACGAGGATCACGTCGAATTCCTCCGCAAGATGCGACGGCTGCCCGGCGCGGACAAGGTGGAGGTCCGTCTTGCCCGGCGAAGGAGATTACGCCGGAGCCACAGGAAGGCGAGCGGGTAGTCTTCCGCTCGCATTTCTTGCGTGGCATCGGCCTGCCCGTGAGCGCCTTCTTCCGCTCTTGGCTCGAGTTCTACCAACTCCAGCCGCACCACCTCCCCCCGAACACGGTGGTGCTGATGTTCGCCTTCGTCACCTTGTGCGAAGGCTACCTCGGCGTCCTCCCTACCCTCAAGCTCTGGGGGGGAGTTCTTCCAGTCCAAGCTGGGCACGCGCATGCAAGGCGTGCCGGCTCAGAGTGGCGCCTTCATCGCGATGCGGAGGGTGGCTGCCGACAACTCCTTCCCCGTCATCACGCTGATCCAGTCGGTGAAGCTATGGAAAAAGTCATACTTCTACGTGAAGAACATCGCCCCGCTGGGCGACTACGTCAATCTGCCGGCTTACGTAGCCGGCCCACCGGCGGGCAGGCGGCACCAGTGGTCCTACCGGGCCGTGACACTGACGCCGGCTGGAACCGCAGCCGTCACCCGAGTGCGAGCGATGACCCAGTCGGAGGGCTTGTCGGGGCCCGACCTGCTGGCCGCCTTCGTCACGCGCCGGGTACTCCCGCTCCAGAGCCGCCCTCATCTAATATGTCAGATGAGTGGCCAGCTCGATCCGAGCTAGATGTGTACCAAAGACATGCCACACGACGAGGTGGCCTATATGGTGAACTACCTTGCGAACTGCAAACTCTCCGCAGAGTGGCAGTTCGGCAAGGAGCCATATTGCCGAGCCAATCCGCCGCCTATAGTATGTTCTCCTTGTCTCTTCTTCTTCTCTCAGTTTTGTTGCCGAGTTCCTTTTGGCCGACTCTGACTAGTCGGCTTGTTTTCGACAGAGCCCTCTTCTTCGGCCTGCAGGCGGGTCAGACGCGGAGCGCCGATTCGTCCCTGACCGGACGGAGCACGATCTGGAGGACCCCGACTTGGGGGCGGCCGCTATGGACGACAACACCGAGGCGGGCGGTGGCCAAGCCAGCGGCGAAGCAGGCGGCTCCGGGCTTGGAGTCAGCTTCGACGACTGGCCGGACGATGACGAGGCCGAAGTCGTCCCGCGCCGCCAGCCGTCGTCTGGCCGCGGCGCGGGTTCCTCCGTTGCGCCGCCTGCTCGGGGCGGCGGGCAAAAGCGTCGTGCCGCGCAGGGTTTATTCGGCAGTCGGTCGAAGAAGCCCCAAGGTGGGGCAGCGGCGACTAGGCGGGAGGAGGTGGCCGCGAAGGCGGCCCGCTTCCGCAAGGCGGTGAAGCAACCGCAGACGGTGTCGGCGTAAGTACATACTCCTTCGTGTACTCTTTTTTCTTTTCTCTGGTGGCTCCTGAATCCTTGTCTTTTTCTCCAAACAACCAGAGCTCCATTGTCGCTCGAGCGGGCGGCTGCCGCCTCCGTCGTTGAGTCGCCGAGGGGATCTGGGAGCACCACTCGCCGTGTGGACCCCCGTGCCGACCTTCTGGCGACGACAGAGCGGAACGCGCGGGAGGTGCTGGAGGAGCGGGAGGCGCGGGAGGCGGAGGCGGCGAAGGCAGCCGCCGCCAAGGGGGCGCGGGAGGAGGAGGCGGCGAAGGCGCGTGCTGACGCCGCAGCCAAGGTCCAAGCAGAGGCTGTAGCTGCGTCGATGGCGGAGGGGGCCTTGTTGGTCACCCCACTGCGCGTCGCAGCGCCTGGGGCCCCGGAGCCTCCGCCAGAAGAAGCCGGCGGTGACCAGCCGGGGCTGGAGAGGGATGACGACATCGTCATCCTGGAGAGGGCGCTGGTGCCGACCCCGCCGACTGGGGCGGCTCAAGGCGGCCGGCCTGATCTGCCGCCTGCGTAGTCGGCGGGGGGCGAGCCGGCCGCGAGGACTGAGCTGGCGGTCCGGATGCCGCCGAGCCGGCGCGCGGGGAAGGCTGCGTCAGAGCCACAGAAGGCTGCGTCGGAGCGGCAGCCGGCCGCGGGCTCCAGCTCGTCGGCCTAGGATGTGGAGGTGGCCAGCGCCACCTCGGGGTGGACGCGGAGCGGAGGGATGGCCGTGATGAACGTGGCCGCGCAGGACGTCCGAACCCGGCTCCAGGCCCAGGCTACGGCGCTGAGGCGATACACCGACGAATTCCTTGCGACGCGGGCGGCCATCCGGGTTAGTCCTCTTATCTTGCTTCTTCTTGATCTTGGTTTCTTCCGTGGGGGCGCGTTAGTGCACCCACTGGGTGTAGTCCCCGAGTTCCGAGTCGGCTGCTGAGCAGGCGGCTTGGAACTTCTTAGTGGATTTGGCTTTGCTATTCTTGTCCTTACTTCGATCTTCTGCCTGTCTTGCAGAACTACCACAATCTTCGCGCGGCTGCCTTCAACTCCTAGGCTCGGGAGCTGACCCAGAAGACCGCCGACCTAACTGAGAGCCGGGGTAAGTGCTTTGTTCTTTATCTCACGTGGGGGCGCGTCAGCACACCCACTGGGAGTAGTCCCCGAGATTCGGGCGCGTCAGCGCACCCACGTGACGACTTCCTCTTATTATTTCTTCTTTTTCTGCCGTCCCTGCAGCAGCCAACGCCAGTCTGAGGGCATAGCTGGGAGGGTCTCAGACTGCCCTTCGTGCCAAGGAGGCCGAGTTTGCCGCCTTGGTGCAGGAACGTGACCGCCTGGCCAAGAGGTTGGCCGACCAGGAGGAGGGCCACAAGGCGGCTCTGAAGGCGGTGCAGGACCGCGAAGCCGCCCTCCAGGCCGAGTACGAGACAGAAGCGGCTGGCTGGGCTGAAGCAAAGCAGTCTCTGATCAATGGCTATGGCCAGATCGAAGATCTGGTTGACGGTAAGCCGCCTACTTCTTCGTCCTTTCTTGCCGTCTGCCGCTTTTGGCTCGTTTTCTGACTTGGTGTTTTCTCTTCTTTCTCTTTCTTTCTTGCGCAGAGTACTTCCCTGGCTACTCTACCGCCGCCAACCAGATCATCGAGGCCCGCCGCCAAGCACGATGGCAGGCTGGCGCCGAGATTGCACCCAACGCTGGCCGTTCGCTGGAGGAGCAGCTCTTGGCGATCCAGGCCCGTCTCCAGCCGGCTCACCGACTGCTCCGACGGCTTCAGCGTGCCGGGGCGCAAGTATTGGCCGCCCTCTGGCCCGGCGAAGTGGTTCCCCGCACCCCCAGTCGGACTGCCGACTGGCTGGAGGTGGCAGTCGGCCCTTTGAAGCCTGGAAGGCTTCTGCGGCTCGGTCCGGCATCAGGCGGGCGCTGGAGTTCGTCAAGGCCTGGTATCCCGGCCTGAGTCTGGACCAGCTAGCTACCTGGCGGCTGCAAGCCGACACGGAGCTGGAGCCGGCGCGGCCGGCTATCATCCGGCGGGCTTCGGCGATCGCCGACTACACCGACACCAGCACCTTCGCCCCTGAGGTAGATGACAACGGTGTCGCCCAGCCGGAGGAGTGGTTCGGGCTGAACCCGGCAGACGGTGAAGACTCGGCGGAGGAGATCGACTCCAGCGACGAGGGCGAGGAGGAGGACGAGGAGGGTGAAGACACCGGGCCGGATGGTGGAGCGGCCGACCAGCCTCAGCCTGACCGCGCCTCCAGCACCACGTCACGCGCGGGTGCGTCGCCTGCCACCGGTGGTGACCAAGCCGAGACCCGCCAGCCGGCCACTCCTTCAGCCGGCGACGCCATCTCCACCGACCAGCCTGGCTCCCGCACCGCGCCTTAGTCTAGTCTGCTATCTTTTGTTTTCCTGTCTTGTCAAGTTTGGAACAATATTCTATTAAGTTTACAAAATTCCACCCACTGGGGGTGTATTCGAACTATGTCGATTGCTGGCCTGTTGGGGGCTTTATATGTATATATGACTATGCATGTGTTTGGCTTTTCCTTGTTCTTTGCTTTTCATCCTTCTGCTGTTTCCTTTGCCGCTCTCCCTTTGTTGCCGCCTCCGCAGTCAAACAGTTGCTCTGCAATCTGTGGCTGGAGAAGTGCTTGGCCAATTGGGAGGACAAGTACTCTAGCTTTGTTGGATTATAGCTAAGTGTTTAGGAAGCCGGCCAGCCGGCTGTTCTGACAGCCGGCGGGCGTGGTTGGAGGCCGTCTTTTTGCTATATAAGTTCGTTAGTCCTTAGCCGTTTTTTGTGTGGGCATCCTTTCTGCCTTGGCTCTTGCTAGTCGGACAGTCGGTTCTTCGAGCTGCGACTTTCAACAAGAGGGGACTCGGGAGCCGGCACACTACTTGTCTGACTTCAGGTAGAACTTTTAATATAGCTCAAGGCGGCCAGTCCCCGGGCCGACTAGTCGAACCCGGTGCCAGACAAGAAATCAAATGTAATAATGCATTCATGGATATGACACTCGTCACTCATAGATAAATAAAGGCAGTCCCCGAGTGCTCCTCGGGGAGCCTGTTGTTTCATACTTAATACAAAAGGGTAGCATGATACATACTGCTTTCGACTGTAAAATCTTCTCAGGAGGTTCGCATTCCATGGACGCTCCGACTCCTTGCCGGAGTCATCTCTCTTGCGTGCTTTTGGTTTTTGCGCGTCGATCAAGTAGTAGGAGTCTTTGCCTAGTGCCTTGCTGATGACGAAGGGGCCTTCCCAAGGGGCCGAGAGCTTGTGCTGCCCGGTTGTTCGCTGGATCAGCCAAAGCACAAGGTCTCCCTCTTGGAAGGATCTTGGCTTGACCTTGCGGTTGTGGTGGTGGCGCAACCCTTGCTGGTAGATGGCGGACCGGCTGAGTGCTAACAGCCGGCCTTCTTCTAGTAGGTCGACGCCGTCTTCTCTTGCTTCCTTGGCCTCCGCCTCCGTGTACATGGTGACCCGAGGCGAGTCGAACTCGATGTCAGTTGGGATGACAGCCTCGGCACCATATACAAGGAAGAACGGTGTGAAGCCGGTTGACTTGTTGGGGGTAGTACGCAGACTCCAGAGGACAGCCGGCAGCTCATCGAGCCAGCAGCCGGCCAATCGCTCCAGTGGTACAACCAGTCGGGGCTTGATGCCGGAGAGGATGAGTCCATTTTCTCGCTCGACCTGGTCGTTTGACCGCGGGTGGGCAACGGATGCTAAGTCCAGTCAGATACCCTGCGTCGCGCAGAAACGTGCCAGTGCTCCCTTGGCAAAGTTCGTGCCGTTGTCGGTGATGATGTTGTGCGGCACGCCGTACCGAGTAGTGATGTCGGTGATGAATGTTACGGCAGTCGGCCCGTTCAGCTTCTTGATTGGCTTCGCTTCAATCCACTTTGTCAACTTGTCCATGGCGACAAGTAGATGTGTCAAGCCGCCGCGGGCTGTCTTGAAAGGGCCCACCATGTCCAGTCCCCAGACGGCAAAGGGCCAGGTGAGGGGAATGGTCTTGAGTGCAGAAGCCGGCAGGTGTTGTTTGGAACCGAAGACTTGGCATCCTCTACAGCTCTTGACTATCTCTTTGGCATCTTCCAAAGCAGTCGGCCAAAAGAAGCCGTGGCGGAAAGATTTGGCCACAAGTGATCTTAAGGCTGCGTGGTGGCCGCATTCGCCTTGATGGATATCCTTGAGGATTGCCACTCCTTTTTATGGCTCGTCACAGCGCTGGAAGACTCCAGTGACGCTGCGCTTAACAAGCTCTCTGTTGATTATTGCATATGCCCCGGCTCGTCGTTGCACTAGTCTTGCTGAGATCTCATCAGCCGGCAGCTCTCTGCTGACTAGGAACTTGAGGATGGGCTGAGCCCATGATGGAGCTGTGACTTCTTCTTCTGTTAGGACGGCCACCATGACTCGGGTGGGTGGGTCGGGTGGCGTGGAATTGGAGTCGGCCACCGCTTCTTGTGTTGCTGCAGTCCCCGGGCCGGGTACGACTACGGCAGTCGGCGGGCCAGTTGTCGAAGTTCCCGTGCCGCCTGCGGGGTTCCTCCAGTCGGATTCGGCTGCATCTGGCACAGGCGGTACGAAGATAGAATCCGACTCTAGAGACGGCTTGATGGACGGCTTGAGGAGGCGCTGGAGGGAGACGCCAGTCGGTATGGCCTGTCGAGTGGAGCCGATCCGTGCTATGGCATCTGCTTGGTCGTTGTCAGCCCTTGGCACGTGAAGGAACTCGCACCCTTCGAAGTACCCGCTGATCTGCTGGACGAGGAATCGATAGCTCGCCATGTTCGCGTCCTTGGCGTCCCAGTCGCCAGACGACTGCCGGACCACCAAGTCTGAGTCGCCGCAACACAGGATCCGGCGTATGCCGAGCTCTTTGGCTAGCCGGAGCCCATGTACGAGCGCCTCGTACTCGGCCACGTTGTTGGAGGCGGCGAAGTGCATTTGCAGCATGTATCTGAGCTTGTCGCTTTTGGGACAGGTGAGAACGATGCCGGCTCCCAAGCCGGTGCGCATCTTGGACCCGTCGAAGTGCATCCGCCAATGGGTAGAGTCGGGAGCCGGCGGTAGGTACTGGGTCTCGGCCCAGTCGACGAGGAAGTCGGCCAATGCTTGGGACTTGATGGCGGTGGGGGGTTGGTAGAAGATCGTGTATGGTGCCATTGCAATGGCCCATTTAGCCACCCGGCCGAATGCATCCCGGCTACCTATGATCTCGGCGAGCGGCGCGGTGCACACGACCGTGATGGGATGCTCTTGCAAGTAGGGCTTCAGCTTCTTGGCGGCGAAGTACACCCCGTAGCACATCTTCTGGTAGTGCGGGTAGTTTTGCTTTGAGCTGGATAGCACTTCGCTTAGGTAATACACCGGCCTCTGGACTAGCTGGGCTCGGTCTTCTTCCGGGCGCTGGACCACAACAACTGTACTGACTACTCGGCTAGTCGCGGCAATGTAGAGGAGCATGGGCTCCTTCTCAGTCGGTGCCGCCAGGACAGGTGGAGTGGTCAGCATCTTCTTCAGTTCATGGAAAGCTTGGTCGGCTTGGTGATTCCACTCGAAGTGAGTGGACTTCTTCATGAGTCGGTACAGGGGGAGAGCCTTCTCTCCTAGTCGGCTGATAAAGCGGTTTAGGGAGGCCAAACACCCGGTGAACTTCTGAACATCTCGCAGTTTGGTGGGAATCTCCATCCTCTCGATGGCCTTGATCTTCACAGGGTTGCACTCGATGCCGCGTTCGGAGACCAGGAAGCCTAGCAGCTGGCCGGCTGGTATTCCGAACACGCATTTCTCGGGGTTGAGCTTGATTTGGAATCGGCGCAAGTTGGCGAATGTTTCTTTGACATCTTCTAGCAGGGTGCCGCGCTTCTCTGTCTTCACCACAATGTCGTGTACATAGACGTGGGCATTTCTGCCGAGTTGCTTGAGGAGGCATTTCTGCATGCAACGCTGAAAAGTGGCACCGGCATTCCTCAGGCCGAATGTCATAGTCAGGTAGCAGAAAGCTCCGAATGGTGTGATGAAGGCAGTCTTCAGTTGGTCTGCTGGGTCCAACTTGATTTCGTGGTACCCTGAGTAGGCATCCAAAAAACTCAACAGCTCGCATCCGACTGTGGAGTCTATCACATGGTCAATCCGTGGGAAAGCAAACGGATCATTGGGGCAGGCCTTGTTCAGGCTGGTGTAGTCTATACACATACGCCACTTGTTATTCTTCTTCAATACCAGAACTGGGTTGGCAAGCCACTCTGGAAAAAACACTTCCATAATAAAGCCGGCGGCAAGGAGCCGGGCTATCTCTTCTCCTACGATTCTTCGCTTCTCTTCGGACAGTCGGCGGAGGGGCTGCTTGACCGGCTTCGCGTCGGCTCGGACGTGCAATTTGTGCTCGGCGAAATCCTTCGGGACGCCCGGCATGTCCTTTCGGGACCATGCGAAGACATCTCGATTCTCACGGAGGAAGTCGACGAGCTCGCCTTCCTATTTACTGTCCAGGTTTGCCCCAATGACAGCAAACCTTTCCGGGTTCTCCGGGTCCAGGGGTATCTTCTTCGTCTCTTTGGCCGGCTGGAAAGAGCCTTGTGCATCACAATCTTTGGGGTTGGGGGATAGGGCCGGCTGCTTGCCGGCCATGGCCACAACCCGTTCCAGCATCTTCTTCTCTTCTGCCACTACGAGGGACTCGGCCAGCCGGCTACTGGCCATGGCGCACTCGAGGGACTTCCTGTAGTCGCCGGCTACTGTGATGATTCCCTTCGAGCTCGGCATCTTCATCTTCAGGTAGGCGTAGTGGGGCACAGCCATGAATTTGGCCAGAGCAGGTGGGCCAAGCAAAGCATGGTAGGGGCTCGCCAGATCCACTACTTCAAACCAGATCGCTTCTCGGCGAAAATGATCCTTGTCTCCGAAGAGAACATCCATCTTGATCTTGCCGATCGAGGAGCAAGACAAGCCGGGGACGATGCCATCGAACACGGTCCGGCTTGGCATAAGCTGCTTTGCCTTGATGTTCATCTTCTCCATGGTATCGCGGTACAGTATATTGATACTGCTTCCGCCATCTATCAGGATGCGGGAGAATCGGGCAGCTCGCCTCTCCGTCGCGAGGGTGACATCTAAGACTAGTGCATAGGAGCCAGGGGATGGCATCACCTCTGGGTGGTCGGCCTGGCTCCAGTTGATGGGCTTCTCTGACCAGTGCATGAACTCGGGGGCGCTAGAGGCGACTGCGTTGACCTCTTGATGCTGACGGCGCCGATTGCGCTTGTCTTCGGCTTGGCTGGAAAAGACGACGTAGGCGGCGTGCTCTTCAGGGAACTCATCTTCAATGGCTCCGACTGTCGGCCGAGCCGCCGGCTGCTGAGGGCCTCGAGGCGGCGGGCCGGGAGGCGGAGGCGGCACCAACCCTTCACCCTTGGAGATTTGCGTGAGCCAGTGGCATTTTCGGTTCGTGTGATTGGACGGCTTCGCGCCACTGTGGAACTTGCAGGGGGCGTCGAGAGTCTGCTCGTAAGAGAAAGCCGGCTGCCAAGCCGGCCTACCACCCTTCTTCTTGGGAGCGGGCCGCTCTTCGGGCTGCTCATCTTCAACTGTGGCCACCTGCCGACTGGTGGAAGTCGGCACGGGGGCCTTGCGCTTGTGATCGTTCTGGTAGGGGCGCCGGTTGGAGTCGCCAGCCGGCGTCTTGGGAGCCGGAGCGAGCACCTTCCCAGAGGCGTCCACTCGGAGCTCGGTCTTCATCGAGGAGTTGGCCGTGGCGTACTTGTCCGCGATGATCAGCAGTTCGTCGAGGGTAGCCGGCTCGTCGCAGAGGAGTCAGTGCTTGAGGAGGGTGCCCTCTCGGCACCCGGCGGTGAAGTACTCGATGGCCTGAACCTCGTGCACCCCCTCGCAGGAGTTGCGGAGCTCGGCCCACCGCGTGAGGTAGTCGCGGGTTGACTCGTTGGGCCCTTGGACGCATAGGGAGAGATGGCGAGGCTTGGGAGGCCGCTTGTACGTGCTGGTGAAGTTGCGGATGAAGACTTCCATGAAGTCCAGCCAGCTGTTGATGCTGTAGGGCTTGAGGCTGTTGAGCGAGGTGCACGCCGTGCCTTGCAGCATGAGGGGGACGTACTTCACGGCCACGCGCCGATTGGCATTGGCTATGCTGACAGCAGTGGAGTAGTCGATGAGCCAATCTTCCGGCTTCACTGAGCCATTGTACTTGGGCGTGTCTCTGGGGAGCGAGAACCCTTTGGGGAAGGGCTCGTCGCGGATGCGGGGGCCAAAGCATGGCGGGCCGACATCGTCTTCTTCTTGTAGCGCCAGGGATCGAGCAAGGCGGTCGATCCGGTGGCGGGCGTCGTTCTCGCCGACTCCTACTCGGCGGCCTAGTCGGTCACTAAGGGTCGGGTGCGTGACGGGCGGCAGGGTGAGACATCTTTCCCTTCGAGGCGGGGGAGGAGGCAGATTTCCTTGGCGCTCCACCGCTCGAGGGCGGCCTTCCGCGTCGCGCTCGATGGTGATACGAGTCCGGCTGCGGCTAGCAACCGGCTCCTTGTCTTTCCTCTGGCGGGCGCCGCTCGCAGTCGGCGAGCGGGACGTCGCGGCGTGCTCTCGGCGCGGGGGATGACTATCAGCGCGGGCGCCGGCTTCATGCCGTTCTGCAGCCGCGTCGATCAGCTGCTGGATCCGCCTTGTCATGTCGGGGAGCTCGTCGGCTCCCAGCCCATTTAGCTCCTCGGCGGCCGCCTGAGCGGCTCGCAGATTCTCGAGCGGGGTGGCATAGACGGGGCGATCTGCCCCCAGCATGCTGGCGATAGCCGCGCCGCGCTTCTGGACGAAGCCGGCTCGGCTCGGCCCGCTAGGCGGCGGCGTACCGAAGGCGGCGCGGTCGACTTCGCGCTGGTGGGCCTCGGTGAGGCGTCTCATGGAGGCTATCTTCTGGCCTTCCGCGACGAGGGCGAGGCGGCGTGCCTCCAGGGTCTCAGCGTCGGCGTCGGCCGGGATGGGGACGGATAGGTCGTGCATCGCCGCTTGCAGGGCGTCGCGGGCGTTCTCGCTCGAGTTGGCGACGTGGCTGATGAGCAACACTTCGGTGACAGCGCTGCTGCCACTTTCAGCTCGAGGGAGAGGATCATCAAAGACCACCACGTCGGTGGGGTAGGCGTCGAGCGATGCCGTGTCGGAGTCGACGAGCATCGGGTCGGTGGAGCCGACCGACTCCACATCTGCAGCACGCTCGCTAGGGACGTGAAGCTGGTCGAGGAGGCTGACGAGGCGGCTCTCGGGGTAGTCCGTCCCCGCGTCGGACGCGGGCTCGTCGGAGATGCGAGTCTCGCCGAGCAGATCGGCGAGGCAGCTCGCCGCGAAGGCGTCGTCGACACCTTGCAGCGCGTCGAGGCAAACGCCATCGGGCGCGGCAGGCTGGCTGCGCTCGCGGGGGAGGAAGAGGGTTCCCGTCCAGAACAGGTCTCCGGACGAGGGTGCACCTGGCCCCACGGTGGGCGCCAAATGTCGGGTGGTAGGTGCGACATATGCCAGCGGGTGGCTTCTCATGGTGGGTGCCAGTAAGACGTTGCCGGTGCCTGGAAACGGGATGAGGCGAAGACATGCACGCCGGAAAATCTTACCCAGGTTTGGGGCTCTCCGTGGAGATAACACCCCTAGTCCTGCTCTGCGGGGTCTCCGCATGATCACTAGATCAGAAAGAGTAGCTACAAATGCTCCTAGAGCTGTCGGGATCAAGGGAGAAGAAGAGCAAGGCTAGCTCTTGCTTCCCTCTCTCTATGGTGTGTGTGTAACTCTAAGAAGCCAACCCTTTGCATGGGTGCCCCGGGGGGTTTATATAGGCCTACCCCCTGGGGGTACAATTGTAATCCGGCTGGGCGCGGGTCCCAGCCGTCAGTGTCTGCGCTCGCCGGCTTCTCCGCCGGCCATTGGGGCCCGCCGACTGGTGGGTCCCGCCGGCTGCCGGCCTCTTGGTCGACAGGCCGGCCCCACCGCCTAGGGGTCTTGTCGGCGGCTGCTTACTGTAGCCTCGTCCCTGATGACGAGGGCTTCATCGAGGTAAGCGTGGCTATAGTGTGCCGCCTCGAGGGCTCTCACTGTAGCCTTACCTCGTCTTGTCTCCTTAATGTGGCGCATGCTTCGAGGGGGGGGGTTGCCGGCTTCTGGGGGCCGGCTACGCCCTTGGCCGACTGGGGGAGGCCGGACCGCCTTCGCACCTCTCTCTGGCTAAAGGGGCCTGCCGCCCATGGGCCGTACTGGCGTTGGTCGTGGATGACGTTGAGGCCAGCTTGGCTGCAGTGCCGAGCCGGACGGGAGATGGCTGACCCGTACGGCGTCCTGTGGCCATGCCTGCCTCGGGCTTCGGGGGTAGTGGGCCGCACTATGGCCACACCCCGTCTTGTCACCGTTATGTGGGTGTAGTTTTGGTGGGTGCGGTCTTGGCCGGCTTCTTGGAGGCGGCGCTCTTCATGGCCGGCTCTGGGGGAGTCGGCATCCTCGATGGCCGGCTTCCTGTAGTCGGCCATCCCGTGGTTATCTTGGGGGGAGCTTGCTGAGGCTGGGTCGCCTTCTGAGAGTCGGCTTCTGAGGTAGCCGACCGGGGAAGGCGGCCCAATGATTTGAGTGCTTGAAGGCTCAAATGGCCTGATTATTTTTGAAGAGCCAGGGGCAGTCGGTTAGGCTACCCGTGGCCATTTACTCCGACAACCACTCGGAAGGCCACTCTTTGGATGCCCTCTTTGGTGTGCCGGAGAGGTATCCGGTCTCGGCGATACACCATATTTCGGCTCCGCCCACTTCAAATATTGATCCCTCGTGGTTGCACGGGACGAGGGAGTATAGCTTTCTCCACAATTCAAAATGGGCCTCACAACCCAAGAATAGCTCGCAAAGGGCGACGTAACCCGCGATATGCAGGATGGAGGCCGGGGTAAAGTTGTGCAGTTGGAGGCCATAGTACTCCAGAAGCCCTCGGAGGAATGGATGAATTGGAAATCCGACACCTCTTAGCAGATAAGGGACGAAGCACACTCGTTCCCCCTGGATGGATTGGGGAAATTTTCAGCCTGAGCCCCGCCATTGAAGAAGGTCAATCCTCCTCGAATAGGGACCAAATCCGCAGGGGGAAGAAATCCCTGTGTTTGCAGCTTCTCCAGCTCACCATGGGATACGGAGCACCTCTCCCACTCACCTTTTTTGGGCCGCAGGGACGGGAGGAGGAGCTGGGAGCGCTAACCATGTTGGAGTGGTCTTTCCTAGAAATCTCTGAGGATTTTTTTGCGGGGTGACGAATGAATCTGCGATCCAATCTCTTCAAATAGACACTCTTCCTTGCATGTCTGGGGTGTTATGTGCAAAAATACCCTAACTTCTCGCATTCGCTTGACACGTGGAGGCTGAAGTTGTTGATACACATAAGCCAAGGGGTGCGACATTAAATGGAAGGCCGAATACATCACTTTGAAGTCATCGGAGGAGGAACCCGCCTTCCAATACCGAAGTCAATCTGCGCGCTGCAGAGCTCGTAATTGAAGTCTGGTTCAGGGGCTACTGAGGGAGTCCGGGACTAGGGGGTCTTCGGGCGTCCGGCCTATTAGCCATTGGCCGGACTGATGGGCTATAAAGATACGAAGACAGAAGAATCTACCCGTGTCCGGATGGGACTCTCCTTGGCATGGAAGGCAAGCTTGGCGTCCATTATATGAAGATTCCTTTCTCTGTAACGGCCTTATGTAACCCTAGATCCCTCTGGTGTCTATATAAACCGGAGGGCTAGGTTCATAGACATCAATCAATAATCATCATCATAGTCATACAGGCTAGACTGCTAGGGTTTTAGCCATTACGATCTCGTGGTAGACCAACTCTTGTAATACTCATATTCATCAAGATCAATCAAGCAGGAAGTAGGGTATTACCTCCATAGAGAGGGCCCGAACCTGGGTAAACATTGTGTCCCCCGTCTCCTGTTACCATCGACATTAGACGCACAGTTCGGGACCCCCTACCCGAGATCCGCCAGATTTGACACCGACATGCGGCATATGGCTTTGATTGGAAAAGAGCTGGCACTCGACACAGCGTTGTACAAGGGCCTATGCATCTGCTCGGGTCGTGGGCCAAAAAAAACCTGTGCGGAAGGCCTTACTTACGAGGGCCCGAGCTACGTCGTGATGGCCACCGAGCCCAGCATGTATTTTGGCCAAGAGTTGCCACCCCTCCCCTTCGGGGATACATCTTTTAAGGACGCCAGTAGTGCTTTTATTATAGAGCTCTCCTTCATGAACCTTATAGGCTTTCGAGCGTCGAATAATGCAACGGGCCTCATTCTGGTCCTCAGGGAGCTCCCGCCTATTAAGGTAGGCCAAGAAGGGTTTGGTCCATGGAGCGATTACCGCCGTGATTACATGGGCAGAAGGCATTGGTTCTGTGCCCAAGCCCCCGATGATGTCTGAATCATGTTCGGCATCCAGAAGTGTGATTAGCGCCGGACTGGTATTTCCGCTCTCGTCCTTCCATACCACGGATGGCTTAAAGAGCCTTTCCATGAAGGTGTTAGGTGGGACGGGGTCGCGTTTAGCACCCATTCGAGCAAGGATGTCTGCTGCTTGGTTACTGTCTCGGGCCACATGATGAAACTCGAGCCCCTCAAACCGAGCTGATATCTTGAGTACGGCATTGCGGTAAGCTATCATCTTTGGATATTTTGCATTGAATTCTCCGTTTATTTAGGATATTGCGAAGTTTGAATCCCCGCGCACCTCAAGGCATTGTATGCCCATAGAAACAGCCATTCGGAGACCATGCAGTAGTGCCTCATATTCGGCTGCGTTATTGGAATCTGTATACATGATTAGTAATACGTAACAGACTGTGTCCCCTGTAGGGGATGTTAGGATGACACCGGCCCCCAATCCGGCTAACATTTTGGAGTCGTCGAAGTACATCACCCAGTTGGAGTATGTGACGTACTCTTTAAGGAGTTTGGCTTCCGTCCATTCGGCGACAAAGTCGGCCAACACCTAAGATTTAATAGCTCGGCGTGGTTTGTACGTTATTTCAAATGGTAGGAGCTCGATGGACCATTTTGTAATGCGGCCGGTGGCGTCTCGATTGTTTATGATGTCATTGAGTGGTACCTTGGAGGCCACCGTGATTGAGCACTCTTGAAAGTAGTGTCGCAGCTTCCGAGATGCCATAAAACCGCATATGCTATCTTTTGATAGTGCGGGTATCGGGATTTGCATGGTGTGAGAACCGCCGATACATAGTATACAGGTTTTTGGAGTGGTCATTTATGTCCCTCATCCTCTTGTTCAACGACGAGTACTGCGCTCACCACCTGGTGAGTTGCAGATATGTACCGTAGCATAGGTTCGCCGATGTTAGGTGCGGCAAGGATTGGGTTGTTTGCTAGCAGAGTTTTTATTTCTTCCAACCCGGCTGTTGCCGCGTCCGTCCACTCAAAGTGGTTGGTATGTCGAAGCAGGCGATATAGCGGCTGCGCCTTCTCTCCAATCTGGAGATAAAGCGGCTCAAGGCTGCCATGCACCCAGCTAGTTTTTGGACCTGCTTTAGGTCTGTTGGTATTGCCAATTGTGACAAGGCTCGGATTTTGGCCGGGTTTGCTTCGACTCCTCTATTGGAAACAATGAACCCGAGCAGCTTTTCGGCCGGAACATCGAAAACGCATTTTTCTGGATTGATCTGTATGTCATATGTTCGAAGGTTGTCGAATGTAAGACGTAAGTCGTCCACCAATGATTCGGCATGTTTAGTTTTGATGACTACATCATCTACGTATGCCTCCACCGTCTTGCCGATTTGTTTTTCCAGGCATGTTTGAATCATGCGTTGGTAAGTGGCACCGGCGTTTTTGAGTCCGAAAGGCATAATGTTGAAGCAGAAAGGCCCGTACGGAGTGATAAATGCCGTTGTGGCCTGATCGGATTCCTTCATCTTAATATGATGGTATCCGGAGTATGCGTCGAGGAAACACAGTGAATCGTGTCTTGCGGTTGCATCAATGATTTGATTGATGCTGGGTAGTGGGAAGGGGTCCTTAGGGCAGGCCTTGTTGAGGTCTTTGAAATCGACACAAAGGTGCCAGAATTTGTCCTTCTTTGGTACCATGACCAGGTTTGCTAGCCGATCTGGGTGTTTTATTTCTGTAATGAACCTGGCTTTGAGTAGTTTGGCTAACTCCTCCCCCATAGCTTGTCGTCTGGGTTTGGAAAATCGCCGCAGGGTTTGCTTAACTGGCTTGAACCCCTTTATTATGTTGAGGCTATGTTCGGCCAGTCTGCGTGGGATTCCTAGCATATCTGAAGGATGCCAGGCAAAGATGTCCCAATTCTCGCGTAGGAATGCTCTTAGAGCGGCGTCGACCGTTGGATCCAGCTATGCTCCAATGGAAACTGTTTTATTAGGATCCGTCTGCTGGCTTGAAAGAAGTGGATTTAGGCCTTTTATCGAGGATTACATCGTCACTATCCACTATGGAACGCAGAGCGGTGAGCTCCTCGGCCACAAGGGCCTCAGATAGTGCCTCGAGGGCCAAAGATGCGATTTTGTTTTCAACGCGGAGTGCTATGTCCGGATCACTGGCGATAGTGATAACTCTGTTTGGCCGGGCATTTTGGGCTTCATGTACCCGTAATGAGGTATGGCTTGAAATCATGTGAATGTATCTCGCCCCAACAGGGCATGATATTCGTTGTTGAAGGGTGCCACCAGGAAGATTAACTCTTCAGACCTGTAGTTCTCAGGCATGCCGAATACCACATCAAGTTTAATTTTTCTCAAACATCGCGCTTCTCGGCTGGGGATAATGCCTCGAAAGGTTGTACCGCTCTGCTCGATGCGGCTCTTGTCCATTTGCATTTTGTCGAGCGTGTCCTCATAGATGAGGTTCAGTCCGCTACCACCATACATGTGCACTTTACTGAGTTGAAAGCCGTCCACAATTGGGTTTAGAAATAAAGTGGCTGGTGCTCGGACTGATCAGGCCCATGGTTAGTCAGTAGCGTTGAAGGTTATCGCCATATCGTTCCAAGGATTGATTGCGGCTACTTGGTTGACTTGGGCGATGTCGTGGAGCGCCCTTTTGCCCCGATTATTTCAAGGTCTCAAAGACCGTAAGTACATTGAGATCGTTATCCTCTGGGGAGTACTTTTCTGGGGTGGTGTTGGTGAGGATAGCCTCCCCGCTCTTAACCACCTGCTGGAGTATCCAACATGCCCGAAGGCTATGCGATGGTTCGGAATTCGGCGTCGTGTGTATCTGACAAGGCTTGTCGAGCCATTCATCAAGGACAGCCCTACGTCCCGTTAAGGGCTTAATTTTCTTGTCCGTGGAGTGATGATCAGGTGCCCCGTGAGGGTGCATCCTTTTTCCCGACCAGTGGGTGGCTTAAAGGCCGGTGGTTCCCACCGAGCTGTCTGGGCTTTCCAGGCGCTTTCCATTGTGCAGTACTTCTGTACTATGTGTGCCAAATCTGCAAAGTGCAGTATGCGGCGTCGGTTGAGGGCATTGAGGATCCCCTTGTCCGTACAGTTACAGCAAAAGACTGATACCGCGTCGTCCTCGCAGCAATCTTTAATCTTGTTTTTAACAAGTAGGAATCTAACCCAAAAGTGATGGACTGTTTCCTGAGGTTGCTGACATACATACATTAGGTCACATATGTCCGGGGGACCGGAATTGCTTGGACAGTATTGCTTGTGGTGGGTGGGTGGGGTTAAATCCGAACCCTGACCCACTGTGGAATCCGGACTTTGATGAATTTTTGAGGTCACTGGCCCAGGATCTTGAGTGTCCTGGGGGTTTTTGGGCTCAACGCCTGGTTCTAGTTTCGATGGACAAATGGTCTCGTCTCGAAGATGTGTGTCCGGCTCGCAGGGCTCGGAGATCCGAACATAGTTTATTTTTAGCATAGGAGGACAGGTATCCTCAACTTGGTCTTCCACAACTGTTACCAGGTGGGTGACAGGTGGGGACCTGATTTCCCTCTGATCAGGTTTAAGCCCAATCAGATCATAATCTCTTGCGACCCCCAGGGCGGTGATGCGATCTAGTAGTTCGTTCAACGACGAGATACCTTCCGGATCCATCTTGTCGACGCTTTCGGGGTTGATGCGGAGATGATTTCTGACAATCTGGGGGACCGCCTTGAGCTTAACGGCCGAGCGGGCGCCCATGGTGAAACTGCCAATCTAGAGGATCTCGCAGGAACTAGGGCCCTTCTAGAGGTGATTTTGTCATGGACAACAAGGCGAGCCATCGATCCTTCTATCGACAACACAGAGGAACTCTCAATGAAAGCACCAATGTCGGTGTCAAAACCAGCCGATCTCAAGTAGGGGGTCCCGAACTGTGCATCTGTGGATCGAAGGTAACAGGAGGCGGGGGACACGATGTTTACCCAGGTTCGAGCCCTCTTAATGGAGGTAATACCCTACTTCCTGCTTGATTGACTTTGATGAGTATAGGGGTTACAGGAGTTGATCTACCTCGAGATTGTAATGGCTAAACCCTAGATGTCTAGCCTATATGATTGTGATTGCCTCTACGAACTAAACCCTCCAGTTTATATAGACACCGGAGGGGCCTAGGGTTGTACAGAGCCGGTTTACAGAGAAAGGAATCTTCACATCCAAATGCCAAGCTTGCCATCCATGCAAAGGAGAGTCCCATCCGGACACGGGGGAAGGCCTTCTGCCTTGTATCTTCACAGCCCATTAGTCCGGCCCACGTCACATAGCCCGACTATCCGAGGAACCCTTAATCCAGGACTCCCTCAGTGACAACCATAAGGATCTTGCCAGTTGCCGATAACTTTTATAAAACATGATCATCTCATACAACAGCGTATATCACATCATGTCTTGACCATATCACATCACAAAATGCCCTGCAAAAACAAGTTAGACGTCCTCTACTTTGTTGTTGCAAGTTTTACATGGCTGCTACGGGCTTCTAGCAAGAACTGTTCTTACCTACGCATCAAAACCACAACGGTGATTTATCAAGTTTGATGTTTTAACCTTCAACAAGGACCGGCCGCACTCAAATTCGATTCAACCAAAGCTGGAGAAGCAGACACCCGCCAGCCACCTGTATGCAAAACTAGTTGCATGTCTTTCGGTGCAACCGGTCTCATGAACGTGGTCATGTAAGGTTGGTCCGGGCCCCTTCATCCAACAATACCGCCGAATCAAAATAAGACATTGGTGGTAAGTAGTATGATGATCACCGCCCCACAACTCTGTCGGCGTTCTGGGAACGGGGGTCCCCAGACTTGCCTGCCTGCGGCCCACAGCGCGGCCAAGCAGCAGGCCGTACGGCCCATCTTCATCAACAAGGCATCCAAGACCCTCGCGAGGGTCCAAGCCTGGCGAGGCGGACGATGCAAGACCTCCTCTGGAGTGGCCTAGCCAGGCATGCTCACGAGGAGCAGAGATATCAAGGCAAGGCAAACCTCACGAGGCTCTCGTGACGTGAGCCATGACGAACGGTACCAGGCGGGGGCCAAGCGGGCGCCAGTGCGCGCAACGTCCCAATTTCCTCTTTGGTGCTAAGGAGGCCAGCGCAGGCGAAGAGTACCGAGGCATCAGGCAGAGGTTGCCATATTGGTGCAACGAGACCAAGACCAGGAGGACGCCAAGGCAGAGATCATCGTGGAGCCCAAGACGGCGTCACCACCAGAGCTTTCGCAGGCGAAGACCGCTTTTGTCAGGATCGCTTGTACCAGCTGTCCCCCTTCGAATTTGCCCGCCGTTGTTGGCTCCCTTCCCACTCAATATTTGGGAAGAGGACCAGGGCCTATATAAGTAGAGCTTGCCACCACAGTAGAGGCATCGAATCCTCACGCCACAAGTTCACATGCGCAAAAACACTCCAACCTCAGGAGGCTGTTCTTCCCTTGTACTGTTCATCATCAGCCCAAGAGGCAATCCACCACCACCACACTGGAGTAGGGTATTACACCACAACGGTGGCCCGAACCAGTATAAACCTCGTGTCTTTATGTGTTGCGAGTTTCTCGAGTTCGTCCGCGAGATCTTAGCGAGCTAGAGCGTAGATCGGTAGGAGTGAGAGACATTGCGCGCACCCCAGTGTTCGAACCTTAAGGGTTTGCCGGAACCCCACATCCCACATTTGGCGCGCCAGGTAGGCGTGCACCGGAGTTTCTTCTCCGCCAATCAGCTCTCCGACGCTCACCGGCCACGATGTCTGGCGACCCAAGGGCCGGCTCCGACCGCTGGGCAGTCTGGCCGGCCCGGCCAGCGCCGCCTGCCCATGAAGGTCTCGACCCCGCACTCCAAGCGGCACGGGCGCCGCCAAACTCCGCCGGGCGCGGACAGCGCGGCCAGGCGTCATCCACCCTCATCCCGCGGCAAGTACGAGCCGCGGCAAGAGCGGCGAGTCACGCCGCAGCAACGACGCCGCATTCACGGCGGGAGCAAGCAAACATGCGGGCGGCACTCACGGTGGCAAGGGAGCTACTGCGATGCAGGATGATGGAGAGCGGCCGGGACACGCTGCTTGAGCGTGTTGCCGAGCTGTTGGACGCAGCGGCGTCGGGAGCACCACCCTTCTGCTATCGACTTCCTCCCCAGGCCACTGCAAGGCCGTGCGGCGAACCTCACCACATCCGTGCGCCATCAACTACGCCCGGGGGCTTCATCAACATCAGCACGGCCGGCGGCGCGGGGGCTCCAACTCCCCCATGCCGCCCTCGACAATCACGAGCACAAGCGTCGCCCCCCATGGTCCCGGCCGGATGCCGTGTTGTCATCCCCAGGACGCCATCATGGGCGGAGCAACATGGAGCGTGGGGCACCACGGCGAGGTGTTCGGGGTGACGGCCCCGGAAGCCTACGTGCCCCGCATGATGGACCAAGGGTACGCACCAGAGGACGACCTCGTCTCATTCATTGGAGAAGATTGGGGAGAGGGGGCGCTAGGAGTCGAAGCCTTCCAAGAACCAACAGAGAACCACGATGACCGCGCTAGCAACGGAAACTACAGGGTACCGCTAATCTCTCAAGAACAGGCTTATGCTAACCATGGGCTGCAGATGAATCAGGTTGCAGCATCGATCGGCGACCCAGGCACGGCGGCACCCATTCCAACAAGGGAGACACGCTGGGGGCCACCGAGAGGGAGCCAGGAGCAAGGCCCCTCCCCGCGGCGTGCGACGCCTGACGACACCCGGAGGTAGGCCCTCTGCCGGGGAGGCCTCGACAACCCTTCCCCCGGCAGAGGACCTGTGGTCCCCGAGGGAACCGCTGGCGTCCTCTTTCCCTCCTCTGTGTCGTCCTGGTGACCGGTCAGCTCAGAGGAGGTCGAGGGTGGCGCAAGGCGGGGCCCTCGTCTGGCGATATGAAGCAAGGTCGGTACCTGTGAAGAAGGCCCAGTGCCTGTGAAGCTCGCCGCCCGTGACACTCTCACGTAATAATGAGTTGGGGCTGTACACGCCCCGGAGTCTCAGGGGTGCCGGCCTCAGGCCCTGGGGCTCCCTCCCACGCCTAGTGGCAGCACTTAGCTCCGCGCTGGTGAGAAGACTTGAAGACCAAAAGACTAGACTAGGTGCTAGACGCAGCCTTTTGCTTTGGATCTCTCTTTCTATGGCTTTGCTCTCTGGATTTGGATTTGAGCTGAGACCGAGTTTTTATCGATGAGCGCGGGGGGAGCCTTTTCTTGTTCGAGCAATTTCTTGCCTTCCGGATCTCGTTTGGTCTGGGACTCATGTTCGTCGCCTTCCCCTCACGAGCTCCTCGTGAACGGGTCTGTGCGAAGCACGTGCAAGCCAAGCGCACGCTAGCACTACAATTGGAGCTCACCTCTCGTGGGGCCCCTTCTGATGGGGCGACAAGCTCCGTAGGATTCTCAGGGACTCGACGTCTCGAGACCCAGCCCCAAAGCCGCCGCTGGCTAAGGTAAACCATGACAGAAAACTCACACCCGGGTTCATGAGCTCACGAGAACACAGACTCGCATTGCATAGGAAAGTAAAAAGTGCAGTTTGCTTACATGAGGGGCTCCCCCTCCCAAAATGCTCTCACGAGTTTTCCAAGGGCCACGCCCAGGTTTGCGCGCAGGGTGAAATGATAGGAGAACAAGGGATCAACCAGAAATGTCGCTCGCCGCATCACCCGCGGAGGAGTCGCTTGCACCATCATCATCTTCATCAACAACGACGCCATCACCGGCGACGCCCCCGACGCCGTCGTCCACCACGTCGCCTTCGTCTGCGGCAACCTCCACCCCGTCATCTTCCGAAGTGAAGGCCCTGACCAGCGCGTCCGCCTTGTCTTCAATCCAACACACCAGGTCATCCCGGACGACCGTTGGGACGGCAGCGATGGCGGCGTCGAAATTGAAGTTGGGGTTGGCATTCAGAAGGTGGCTAAAGACACGGGAGAAAGCGCGCTCAAGCAGGCCACGCCCCCTTTCCTCCACAAGCTGGCGAGCTCTGGCAGATCGAGCCTCTAGGCACGTCACAACTTCAGTGAAGAAGATCAGATGGCTGGCGTAGTCGTTCGACCGAGGGGCCAGCACCTCCACGTCGCAAATGTGGCCCAGGGCGGTGTTGGCCCTGTTCCGAAGATCCTGAAGCATAGGAGCATGCTCGCGCTCCAGAGTGCATCGTTGGAGCACCTCCTCCGTGTTCTGCCGGGCAACGGCCTCGGCATCGTCAACCCGCCTCCTGAGCGAACGCAGCTCGGCGCGGGCGGAGGCCAAGTCTGCCTGCGCCGTAACAAGGGCGGCGGCCGTGGCTTCCGCACGCCTCTCAGCCTCGTCCAACCTAGGCCTGAGGGCAGCGGCCCTGCCCTCATCCTCCACACCTACGAGCCTCAGCTTCAGGTCACACCTACCCTCAAGATCCGCACGAACCTCAGCCACCCGGCGAGCAACCTCCTCCTCGACTCTGGCCTCACGAGCCCCGACGACATCTTCTGCTTGAGCAACTTGACGCTCCCTCGTCTCCAGCCGCTCAAGATCGAGACTGCACTCCGCGGCCTCTAGGCTCAGCGCTTCCTCACGCTTCTGGACCTCCTCTTCTGTTGGGGAACGTAGTAATTTCAAAAAAATTCCTACGCACACACAGGATCATGGTGATGCATAGCAACGAGAGGGGAGAGTGTTGTCCATGTACCCTCGTAGACCGAAAGCGGAAGCGTTAGCACAAAGCGGTTGATGTACTCGTACTTCTTCACGATCCGACCGATCAAGTACCAAACACACGGTACCTCCGAGTTCAGCACATGTTCATCCCGATGACGTCCCTCGAACTCTGATCCAGCCGAGTGTTGAGGGAGAGTTTCGTCAGCACGATGGCGTGGTGACGATAATGATGTTCTACCGACGCAGGGCTTCGCCTAAGCACCGCTACAGTATTATCGAGGTGGACTATGGTGGAGGGGGGCACCGCACACGGCTAAAAGATCAAACGATCAATTGTTGTATCTCTAGGGTGCCCCCTGCCCCCGTATATAAAGGAGCAAAGGGAGAGGTGCGGCCGGCCAGGAGGGGCGCGCCAGGAGGAGTCCTACTCCCACCGGGAGTAGGACTCCCTCCCTTTTCCTTGTTGGACTAGGAGTGGAGGGGAAAAGAGGAGGGAGAGAGGAAGGAAAGGGGGGACGCCGCCCCCCTCTCCATGTCCTATTCGGACTAGGGGGGAGGGGCACGCGGCCCTGCCCTGGCCTCGTCTCCTCTCTTCCACTAAGGCCCACTATGGCCCATTAAGCCCCCGGGGGTTTCCGGTAACCTCCCGGTACTCCGGTAAAATTCCGAGTTCACCCCGAACACTTCCGATATCCAAACATAGGCTTCGAATATATCAATCTTCATGTCTCGACCATTTCGAGACTCCTCGTCATGTCCGTGATCACATCCGGGACTCCGAATAACCTTCGGTACATCAAAACATATAAACTCATAATATAACTGTCATCGAAACTTTAAGCGTGCGGACCCTACGGGTTCGAGAACTATGTAGACATGACCGAGACACGTCTCCGGTCAATAACCAATAGCGGAACCTGGATGCTCATATTGGCTCCCACATATTCTACGAAGATCTTTATCGGTCAAACCGCATAACAAGATACGTTGTTCCCTTTGTCATCGGTATGTTACTTGCCTGAGATTCGATCGTCGGTATCTCCATACCTAGTTCAATCTCCTTACCGGCAAGTCTCTTTACTCGTTCCGTAATACATCATCCCGCAACTAACTCATTAGTTACAATGCTTGCAAGGCTTATAGCGATGTGCATTACTGAGTGGGCCCAGAGATACCTCTCCGACAATCGGAGTGACAAATCCTAATCTCGAAATACGCCAACCCAACAAGTACCTTCGGAGACACCTGTAGAGCACCTTTATAATCACCCAGTTACGTTGTGACGTTTGGTAGCACACAAAGTGTTCCTCCGGTAAATGGGAGTTGCATAATCTCATAGTCATAGGAACATGTATAAGTCATGAAGAAAGCAGTAGCAACATACTAAACGATCGAGTGCTAAGCTAACGGAATGGGTCAAGTCAATCACATCATTCTCCTAATGATGTGATCCCGTTAATCAAATCACAACTCTTTGTCCATGGTTAGGAAACATAACCATCTTTGATTAACGAGCTAGTCAAGTAGACGCATACTAGTGACACTCTGTTTGTTTATGTATTCACACATGTATTGTGTTTTCGGTTAATACAATTGTAGCATGAATAATAAACATTGATCATGATATAAGGAAATAAATAATAACTTTATTATTGCCTCTAGGGCATATTTCCTTCAGTCTCCCACTTGCACTAGAGTCAATAATCTAGATCACATCGCCATGTGATATAACATCAATAGTTCACATCACCATGTGATTAACACCCATAGTCCAGATCGTGATGTGACCAACACCCAAAGGGTTTACTAGAGTCGGTAATCTAGGTCACATCGCTATGTGATTAACACCCAAAGAGTACTAAGGTGTGATCATGTTTTGCTTGTGAGAGAAGATTAGTCAACGGGTCTGCCATATTCAGATCCGTATGTATTTTGCAAATTTCTATGTCTACAATGCTCTGCACGGAGCTACTTTAGCTAATTCCTCCCACTTTCAATATGTATTCAGATGAAGACTTAGAGTCATCTGGATCAATGCCAAAACTTGTATCGATGTAACCCTTTATGACGAACCTTTTGTCATCTCCATAATCGAGAAACATATCCTTATTGCACTAAGGATAATTTTGACCGCTGTCCAGTGATCTACTCCTAGATCACTATTGTACTCCCTTGCCAAAATCAGTGTAGGGTATACAATAGATCTGGTACATAGCATGGCATACTTTATAGAACCTATGGCTGAGGCATAGGGAATGACTTTCATTTTCTTTATATCTTCTGCCATGGTCGGGCTTTGAGTCTTACTCAATTTCACACCTTGTAACACAGGCAAGACCTCTTTCTTTGACCGTTCCATTTTGAACTACTTCTAAATCTTGTCAAGGTATGTACTCATTGAAAAAAAAAGCTTATCAAGCGTTTTGATCTATCTCTATAGATCTTGATGCTCAATATGTAAGCAGCTTAACCGAGGTCTTTCTTTTAAAAACTCGTTTGAAACACTCCTTTATACTTTGCAGAATAATTCTACATTATTTCCGATCAACAATATGTCATTCACATATACTTATCAGAAATGTTGTAGTGCTCCCACTCACTTTCTTGTAAATACAGGCTTCACTGCAAGTCTGTATAAATCTATATGCTTTGATCAACTCATCAAAGCATATATTCCAACTCCGAGATGCTTGCACCAGACCATAGATGGATCGCTGGAGCTTGCACATTTTGTTAACACCTTTAGGATCGACAAAACCTTCTGGTTGCATCATATACAACTCTTATTTAATAAATCCGTTAAGGAATGCAGTTTTGTTTATCCATTTGCTAGATTTCATAAAATGCGGCAAGTTCTAACATGATTCGAATAGACTTAAGCATAGATACGAGTGAGAAACTTTCATCGTAGTCAACACCTTGAACTTGTCAAAAACCTTTTGCGACAATTCTAGCTTTGTAGGTAGTAACACTACTATCAGCGTCCGTCTTCCTCTTGAAGATCCATTTATTCTCAATTGCTTGCCGATCATCGGGCAAGTCAACCAAAGTCCACACTTTGTTCTCATACATGGATCCTATCTCAAATTTCATGGCCTCAAGCCATTTCGCGGAATCTGGGCTCATCATTGCTTCCTCATAGTTCGTAGGTTCGACATGGTCAAGTAACATGATCTCCAGAACAGGATTACCGTACCACTCTGGTGCGGATCTTACTCTGGTTTACCTACGAGGTTCGGTAGTAACTTGATCTGAAGTTTCATGATCATTATCATTAACTTCCTCACTAATTGGTGTAGGTGTCACAGGAACCAGGTTTCTGTGATGAACTACTTTCCAATAAGGGAGCAGGTACAGTTACCTCATCAAGTTCTACTTTCGTCCCACTCATTTCTTTCGAGGGAAACTCCTTCTCTAGAAAGGATCCATTCTCAGCAACGAATATCTTGCCTTCAGATCTGTGATAGAAGGTGTACCCAACATTTTCTTTTGGGCATCCTATGAAGACGCACTTCTCCGATTTGGGTTTGAGCTTATTAGGTTGAAACTTTTTTCACATAAGCATTGCAACCTCAAACTTTAAGAAACGACAGCTTAGGTTTCTTGCCAAACCATAGTTCATACGGTATTGTCTCAACGGATTTAGATGGTGCCCTATTTAACGTGAATGCAGCTGTCTCCAATGCATAACCCCAAAACGATAGTGGTAGATCGGTAAAAGACATCATAGATCGCACCATATCTAATAAAGTACGGTTACGATGTCCGGACACACCATTACTGTCAGAATAAATGGCCATGGGTAGCCTAACCGACTCCCCCTGGCTCCTCAAGAAATTATCAGGGGATTTAAGCCTTCGAGCAAACGAAGTACAGGGCCGCCTTCCCCCGGCCGGCTATCCCCAGGGCCGACTCCCAGAAGGCGACCCAGCCCCAGAAACCTTCCCCAAGAAAGCTACGAGGTGGCCGACTCCAGGAAGCTGGCCCCAAGAGGACCGACTCCCCGAAGCCGGCCATGAAGAGCGCCGACTACCAGAAGCCAGCCAAGACTGCACCCACCAAGAGTGTGTCCACATAACGGTGATAAGACGAGGCGTGGTCGTAGTACGGCCCACTACCCCCGAATCCTGGAGCAGGCATGGCCACAGGACGCCGTACGGGTCAGCCGTCTGCCGTCCGGCACGGCACTGTAGCCATGTTGGCCTCAACGTCATCCACGACGCCAGTACGGCCCGCGGGCGGCGGGCCCCTTTAGCCAGAGAGACGCACGAAGGCGGCCTAGCCTCCCCTAGTCGGCCAGGGGCGTAGCCGGCCCCCAGGAGCTGGCTGCCCCCTACCTCGAAACATGTGTCACATTAAGGAGACAAGACGAGGTAAGGCTATAGTGAGAGCTCGAAAGGCGGCTACACTGTAGCCATGCTTACCTCGACAAAGCCCTCGTCATCAGGGGCGAGGCAACAGTAACCCGCCGCCGACAAGACCCCCAAGCGGTGGGGCCGGCCTGTCGACCAAGAAGCCGGCAGCCGGCGGGACCCACAAGTCGGCGGGCCCCAATGGCCGGCGAAGAAGCCGGCGAACCCAGACACTGATGGCTGGGACCCGCGCCCAGCCGGATTACTATTGTACCACCGGGGGTAGGCCTATATAAACACCTTGGGGCACCCATGCAAAGGGTTGGTCTCATAGAATTACACACACCACTTAGAGAGGAAAGGAGAGCTCACCTTGCTCTTCTTCTCAATTTAGCCCGACAACTCAAGGAGCGTTTGTAGCTACTCACATCAATCTAGTGATCATGTGGAGACCCTGCAGAGCAGGACTAGGCGTTTGTAGCCCCGAACCTGGGTAAGATTCGCCGGCGTGCATGTCTTCGCCTCATCCCGTTTCCAGGCACCGACGACGTCTTATTGGCTCCCACAATGATAAGCCACCCGTTGGCATATATCACACCTACCACCCGACATTTGGCGCCCACCATGGGGCCAGGTGCACCGTCGTCCGGAGACCTGTTCTGGACGGGAACCCTTTTCCTCCCTCGCGAGCGCACCCAGCCTGCTGCGCCCGATGGCGTTTGCCCCGACGCACTGCAAGGCGTCGATGACGCCTGCGCAACGAGCCGCCTCGCCGATCTGCTCGGCGAGACTCGCATCTCCGACGAGCCCGCGTCCGACGCGGGCACGGACTACCCCGAGAGCCGCCTCGTCAGCCTCCTCGATCAACTTCACGTCTCCAGCGAGCCTGCTGTAGACTTGGAGTCGGTCGGCTCCACCGACCCGATGCTTGTCGACGCCGACACGGCATCGCTCGATGCCTACCCCTCCGATGTGGTAGTCTTCGACGACCCTCTCCCCCGAGCTGACAGCGGCAGCAGTGCTGTCACGGAGGTGCTGGTCATCAGCCACGCCGCCAACTCGGGCGAGAACGCCCACGACGCCCTGCAAGCGGCGATGCACGTCTTATCCGTCCCCATCCCGGCCGACGCCGACGCAGAGACCCTGGAGGCACGCCGCCTCGCCCTCATCGCGGAAGGCCAGAAGATAGCCTCCATGGGACGCCTCACCGAGGCTCACCAGCGCGAAGTCGACCGCGCCGCCTTTGGCACGCCGCCTCATGGTGGGCCGAGCTGAGCCGGTTTCGTCCAGAATCGCGGCGTGGCTATCGCCAGCATACTGGGGGCAGACCGCCCCGTCTACGCCACCCCGCTCGAGAATCTGCGAGCCGCTCAGGCGGCTGCTGGAGAGCTAAATGGGCTGGGAGCCGATGAGCTCCCCTACATGACAAGGCGAATCCAGCAGCTGATCGACGCAGCCGCAGAACGGCACGAAGCCGGCGCCCGCGCTGAGAGTCCTCCCCCGCGCAGAGAGCACGCCGCGACATCCCGGTCGCCGACTGCGAGCGGTGCCCGCGCGAGGAAAGACAAGGAGCCGGCTGCTAGCCGCAGCCGGACTCGGATCACCATCGAGCGCGACGCGGAAGGCCGCCCTCGAGCAGTGGAGCGCCAAGGAAACCCGCCTCCTCCTCTGCCTCGAGGGGAGAGATATCCCACCCCGCCGCCGGTCACGCATCGGACTCTTGGTGGCCGACTAGGCCACCGCGAAGGAGTCGGCGAGAACGACGCCCGCCCCCGGATCGACCGCCTGGCTCGATCCCTGGTGCTAGAAGAAGAAGACGATGTCGGTCCGCCATGCTTTGGCCCCCGCATCCGCGACGAGCCCTTCCCCAAAGGCTTCTCGCTCCCCAGAGACACGCCCAAGTACAACGGATCTGTGAAGCCGGAAGATTGGCTCATCGACTACTCCACTGCTGTCAGTATAGCCAACGGCAAATGGCGCGTAGCCGTGAAGTACGTCCCCCTCATGCTGCAAGGCACGGCGCGCACCTGGCTCAACAGCCTCAAGCCCTACAGCGTCAACAGCTGGCTGGACTTCACTGAAGTCTTTGTCCGCAACTTCACCAGCACGTACAAGCGGCCTCCCAAGCCGCGCCAACTCTCGCTATGCGTCCAAGGGCCCAATGAGTCGACCCGCGACTACCTCACACGGTGGGCCGAGCACCCCAACTGCTGCGAGGGGGTGCACGAGGTTCAGGCCATCGAGTACTTCACCGCCGGGTGCCGAGAGGGCACCCTCCTCAAGCACCGACTCCTCTGCGACGAGCCGGCTACCCTCGACGAACTGCTGATCATCGCGGACAAGTACGCCATAGCCGACTCCTCGATGAAGACCGAGCTTCGAGTGGACGCCTCCGGGAAGGTGATCGCTCCGGCTCATAGAACGTCGGCTGGCGACTCCAATCGGCGCCCCTACCAGAATGATCACAAGCGCAAGGCCCCTATGCCGCCTTCCACCAGTCGGCAGGTGGCCACAGTTGAAGATGAGCAGCCCGAAGAACGACCCGCTCCCAAGAAGAAGGGCAGCAGGCCGGCTTGGCAGCCGGCTTTCTCCTACGAGCAGACTCTCGATGCCCCCTGCAAGTTCCACAACGGCGCGAAGCCGTCCAACCACACGACCCGAAAGTGCCACTGGCTCAAGCGGATCTCCAAGGGCGAGGGGCTGGTGCCGCCTCCGCCTCCCGGCCCGCCACCTCCAGCCCCCCAACAGCCGGCGGCTCGACCAGCTGTCGGAGCTATTCAAGATAAGTTCCCTGAAGAGCACGCCGCCTATGTTGTCTTCACAAGCCAAGTTGAAGACAAGCGCAGTCGGCGCCGACAGCACCAAGAGGTTAACGCAGTCGCCTCCAGCAACCCCGAGTTCATGCACTGGTCCGAGAAGCCCATCAACAGGAGCCAGGCCGACCACCCAGAGGTGATGCCTTCCCCTGGCTCCTACGCATTAGTATTGGACGTGACCCTCACAACGGAGAGGCGAGCCGCCCGATTCTCTCGTGTTCTGATTGACGGCGGAAGCAGTAGCAACATACTGTACCGCGATACCATGGAGAAGCTGAACATCAAGGCGAAGCAGCTCATGCCGAGCCGGACCGTGTTCCATGGCATCGTACCCGGCTTGTCCTGTTCCCCGATCGGCAAGATCAAGATGGATTTTTTCTTCAGAGACAAGGATCACTTTCGCCGAGAAGCGATCTGGTTCGAGGTAGTGGATCTGGAGAGCCCTTACCATGCCTTGCTGGGCCGACCTGCTCTGGCCATGTTCATGGCGGTGCCCCACTACGCCTACCTGAAGATGAAGATGCCGAGCTCGAAGGGGATCATCACTGTAGCCGGCGATTACAAGAAGTCCATCGAGTGCGCTACAGCCAGTAGTCGGCTGGCCGAGTCCCTCATAGTGGCAGAAGAGAAGAAGATACTGGAACGGGTTGTGGCCATGGCCGGCAAGCAGCCGGCCTTGTCCCCCAACCCCAAGGATTATGGTGTGCAGGGCTCCTTCCAGCCGGCCAAGGAGACGAAGAAGATACCTCTGGACCCGGAGAACTCGGAAAGGTTTTCTGTCATTGGGGCAAACCTGGACAGTAAATAGGAAGGCGAGCTCGTCGACTTCCTCCGTGAGAATCGAGACGTCTTTGCATGGTCCCCAAAGGACATGCCGGGTGTCCCGAAGGATTTCACCGAGCACAAATTACACGTCCAAGCCGACGCGAAGCCGGTCAAGCATCCCCTCCGCCGACTGTCAGAAGAGAAGCGAAGAATCGTAGGAGAAGAGATAGCCCGGCTCCTCGCCGCCGGCTTTATTATGGAAGTATTTTTCCTAGAGTGGCTTGCCAACCCAGTCTTGGTATTGAAGAAGAACAACAAGTGGCGTATGTGTATAGACTACACCAGCCTCAACCAGGCCTGCCCCAAAGATACGTTTGCTTTGCCATGGTTTGACCAAGTGATAGACTCCACGGCCGGATGCGAGCTGTTGAGTTTTTTGGATGCCTACTCAGGGTACCATCAGATCAAGTTGGACCCAGCAGACCGCCTGAAGACTACCTTCATCAGACCATTCGGAGCTTTCTGTTACCTAACTATGACATTCGGCTTAAGGAATGCCGGTGCCACCTTTCAATGTTGCATGCAGAAATGCCTCCTCAAGCAACTCGGCAGAAATGCCCACGTCTACGTAGACGACATTGTGGTGAAGACAGAGAAGCGCGGCACCCTGTTGGAGGACCTCAAAGAAACATTTGCCAACTTGCGCCGATTCCAGATCAAGCTCAACCCCGAGAAATGCGTGTTTGGACTACCAGCCGGCCAGCTGCTAGGCTTTCTAGTCTCCGAACGCGGCATCGAGTGCAACCCTGTGAAGATCAAGGCCATTGACAAGATGGAGATTCCCACCAGATTGCGAGATGTGCAGAAGTTCACTGGGTGCCTGGCCTCCTTAAACTGCTTTATCAGCCGACTAGGAGAGAAGGCTCTCCCCCTATACCGACTCATGAAGAAATCCACTCATTTCGAGTGGAATGACCAAGCCGACCAAGCCTTCCATGAGTTGAAGAAGATGCTGACCACTCCACGTGTCCTGGCGGCGCCGACTGAGAAGGAGCCCATGCTCCTCTACATTGCCGTGACTAGCCGAGTAGTCAGTACAGTTGTCGTGGTCCAGCGCCCGGAAGAAGGCCGAGCCCAGCTAGTCTAGAGGCCGGTGTATTATCTAAGCGAAGTAATATCCAGCTCAAAGCAAAACTACCCGCACTACCAGAAGATGTGCTATGGGGTGTACTTCGCCGCCAAGAAGCTGAAGCCCTACTTCCAAGAGCATCCCATCACGGTCGTGTGCACCGCCCCGCTTGCCGAGATCATAGGCAGCCGGGATGCATCCGGCCGGGTGGCTAAATGGGCCATTGCGCTGGCACCCTACACAATCTTCTACCAACCCCGCACCGCCATCAAGTCCCAAGCACTGGCCGACTTCCTCGTCGACTGGGCCGAGACCCAGTACCTACCGCCGGCTCCCGACTCTACCCATTGGCGGATGCACTTCGACGGGTCCAAGATGCGCACCGGCTTGGGAGCCGGCATCATCCTCACCTCTCCCAAAGGCGACAAACTCAGATACACGCTGCAAATCCACTTCGCCGCCTCCAGCAACGTGGACGAGTACGAGGCACTCATACACGGGCTCCAGCTGGCCAAAGAGCTCGGCATACACCGGATCCTATGCTATGGCAACTCAGACTTGGTGTTCCAGCAGTCATCTGGCGACTGGGACGCCAAGGATGCAAACATGGCGAGGTATCGATTCCTCATCCAGCAGATCAGTGGGTACTTCGAAGGGTGCGAGTTCCTTCACGTACCACGGGCCGACAACGAACAAGCAGATGCCCTGGTGCGGATCGGCTCCACCCGACAGGCTATACCGACCGGTGTCTCTCTCCAGCGCCTCCTCAAGCCATCCATCAAGCCGTCTCCAGAGTCGCACTCTATGTTCGTACCGCCTGCCCCGATGCAGCCGGATCCGACTGGAGGAACCCAGCAGGAGGCACGGGGACTTCGACAACCGGCCCGGGGACTGCCGTAGTCACACCCGGCTCGGGGACTTCAGAACCCGGCCCGGGGACTGCAACAGTCGGCCCGGGGACTGCAGCAACACAAGAAGCGGTGGCCAACTCCAATTCCACGCCACCCGACCCACCCACCCGAGTCATGGTGGCCGTACTGACAGTAGAAGAAGTCACAGCTCCATCATGGGCCCAGCCCATCCTCAAATTCCTAGTCAACAGAGAGCTGCCGGCTGATGAGATCTCAACAAGACTAGTGGAACGACGAGCCGGAGCATATGCAATAATAAACAAAGAACTTGTTAAGCGCAGTGTCACTGGAGTCTTCCAGCGCTGCGTCGAGCCAGAGAAAGGAGTGGCAATCTTCAAGGATATCCACCAAGGCGAATGTGGCCACCACGCAGCCTCAAGATCACTTGTGGCCAAAGCTTTCCGCCACGGTTTCTTTTGGCCGACTGCGTTGGCAGATGCCAAATAGATAGTCAAGAGCTGCAAAGGATGCCAAGTCTTCAGTTCCAAGCAACACCTGCCGGCTTCTGCACTCAAGACCATCCCCCTCACCTGGCCCTTTGCCGTCTGGGGACTGGACATGGTGCGCCCATTCAAGACAGCCCGCGGTGGCTTGACACATTTGCTTGTCGCCGTGGACAAATTTACCAAGTGGATCGAAGCAAAGCCGATCAAGAAACTGAACGGGCCGACTGCCGTGACGTTCATCACCGACATCACTACTCGGTACGGCGTGCCACACAACATCATCACCGACAATGGCACAAACTTTTCCAAAGGAGCACTGGCACATTTCTGCGCGACGCAGGGTATCCGACTGGACATAGCGTCCGTTGCCCACCCGCAGTCAAACGGCCAGGTCGAGCGAGCAAATGGACTCATCCTCTTCGGCATCAAGCCCCGACTTGTCGTACCACTGGAGCGATCGGCCGGCTGCTGGCTCGATGAGCTGCCGGCTGTCCTCTGGAGTCTGCGTACTACCCCTAACAAGTCAACCGGCTTCACTCCGTTCTTCCTTGTATATGGCGCCGAGGCTGTCATCCCAACCGACATCGAGTTCGACTCGCCTCAGGTCACCATGTACACGGAGGCGGAGGCCAAGGAAGCGCGAGAAGACGGCGTCGGCCTGCTGGAAGAAGGCCGGCTGTTGGCACTCAGCCGGTCCGCCATCTACCAGCAGGGGTTGCGTCGTTACCACAACCGCAAGGTCAAGCCAAGATCTTTCCAAGAGGGCGACCTTGTGGTCCCGCTGATCCAGTGAACAGCCGGTCAGCACAAGCTCTCGGCCCCTTGGGAAGGCCCTTTCGTCGTCAGCAAGGCACTAGGCAACGACTGCTACTACCTGATCGACGCGCAAAAACCAAGAGCACCCAAGAGGGATGATTCTGGCAAGGAGTCGGAGCGACCATGGAACGCGAACCTCCTGAGAAGATTTTACAGTTAAAAGTAGTATGTATCATGCTACCCTTTTGTATTAAGTACGAAACAACAGGCCCCCCGAGGGGCACTCGGGGACTGCCTTCATTTATCTATGAATGACGAGTGTCATATCCATGGATGTATTATTACATTTGATTTTCTGTCTGGCATCGGGTTCGACTAGTCGGCCCGGGGACTGGCCGCCTTAAGTTATATTAAAGTTCTACCCGAAGTCGGACAAGTAGTGTGCCGGCTCCCGAGTCCTCTCTTGTTGAAAGTCGCAGCTCGAAGAACCGACTGTCCGACTAGCAAGAGCCAAGGCAGAAAGGATGCCCACACGAAAAACGGCTAAGGACTAATGAACTTGTATAGCGAAAAGACGGCCCCAACCATGCTTGCCGGCTGTTAGAACAGCCGGCTGGCCGGCTTCCCAAACACTTCGCTATAATCCAACAAAGCTAGAGTACTTGCCCTCCCAACTGGCCAAGCACTTCTCCAGCCACAGATTGCAGAGCAACTGTCCGACCGGGGAGGCGGCAACCAAGGGAGGGCGGCAAAAGAAACAGCAGAAGGATGAAAAGCAAAGAACAAGGGAAAGCCAAACGCATGCATAATCATATCTACATATAAAGCCCCCAACAGGCTGGCAATCAACATAGTTCGAATACACCCCCAGTGGGTGGAATTGTGCGAACTTAACAAAATATTGTTCCAAAAGTGACGAGACAGGAAAATAAAGATAGCAGACTAGACTAAAGGCGCGGTGTGGGAGCCGGTTTGGTCGGTGGAGACGGCGCCACCAGCTGGAGGAGTGGCCGGCTAGCGGGTCTCGGCTTGATCATCGCCGGCTGCAGGCGGTGCACCCGCGCGTGCCGTGTTGCTGGAGGCACGGTCAAGCTGAGGCTGACCGGCCGCTCCACCATCTGGCTCGGCATCTTCACCCTCCTCCTCTTCGCCCTCGTCGCTGGAGTCGATCTCCTCCGCCGAGTTTTCACCGTCTGCCGGGTTCAGCCCGAACCATTCCCCCGGCTGGGCAACACCGTAGTCGTCCACCACAGGAGCGAAGGCGCTGGTGTCGGTGTAGTCGGCGATCGCTGAAGCCCGCCGGATGATAGCCGGCCACGCCGGCTCCAGCTCCGTGTGGCCTGCTGCCGCCAGGTGGCCAGCTGGTCCAGACTCAGCCCGGGATACCAGGCCTTGACGAACTCCAGCGCCCGCCTGGCGCCGGACCGAGCCGTCGAAGCCTTCCAGGCCTCGAAGCGGTTGACCGCCACCTCTAGCCAGTCGGCAGTCCGACTAGGGGTGCGGGGAATCACTTCACCAGGCCAGAGAGCGGCCAACACCTGCACCCCGACACGTTGAAGCCGGCGGAGCAGGCAATGAGCCGGCTGGAGGCGGGCCTGGATCGCCAAGAGCTGCTCCTCCAGCGACCGGCGAGCGTTTGGTGCAATCTCGGCGCCAGCCTGCCTCTGTGCCTGGCGGCGGGCCTCGATGATCTGGTTGGCAGCGGTAGAGTAGCCAGGGAAGTACTCTGCGCAAGAAAGAAAGAGAAAGAAGAGAAAAACACCAAGTCAGAAAACGGGCCAAAACGGCAAGCGGCAAGAAAGGACGAAGAAGAAGGCGGCTTACCGTCAACCAAATCTTCGATCTGGCCATAGCCATTGATCAGCGTCTGCTTCGCTTCGGCCCAGCTAGCCGCCTCTGTCTCGTACTCGGCCTGGAGGGCGGCCTCGCTGTCCTGCACCACCTTCAGGGCCGCCTTGTGGCTCTCCTACTGGTCGGCCAACCTCTTGGCCAGGCGGTCACGCTCCTGCGCCAAGGCGGCAAACTCGGCCTCCTTAGCATGGAGGGCGGCCTGAGACCCTCCCAGCTACTCCCTTAGGCTGGCGTTGGCCGCTGCAGGGATGGCAGAGAAAAAGGAAGCAATAAGAAGAAGTCATCAAGGAAGATCCGACCCGACTGCTCAGCAGTCGGCCCGAATCTTGGGGACTACACCCGGTGGGTGCGCTGACGCGCCCCCATGTGAGATAAAAGACGAAGCACTTACCCCGGCTCTCAGATAGGTCAGCAGTCTTCTGGGTCAGCTCCCGAGCCTGGGAGTTGAAGGCAGCCGCGCGGAGGTTGTGGTAGTCCTGCAAGTCAGGCAGAAGAGCGAAATAAGAGCAAGAATAGCAAAACAAGATCCGCTAGGAAGTTCCAAGCCGCCTGCTCAGCAGCCGACTCGGAACTCGGGGACTACACCAAGTGGGTGCGCTGACGCGCCCCCACGGAAGAAACCAAGATCAAAAAAGCAAAGACAAGAAGACTAACCCGGATGGCCGCCCGCGTCGCAAGGAACTCGTCGTTGTACTTCTTCAGCGCCGTAGCCCGGGCTTGAAGCCAGGTCCGGACGTCCTGCGCGGCCACAATCATCACGGCCGTCCCTCCGCCCGGCGTCCACCCCGAGCTGGCGCTGGCCGCCTCCATATCCTGGGCCCACGAGCTGGAGCCCGCGGCCGGCTGCGGCTCCGATGCAGCCTTTTACGGCTCTGATGCGGCCTACCCCGCGCGCTGGCGCGACGGCGTCCGGACCACCAGATCAGTCCTCGCGGCCGGCTCGCCGCCCCCCGATTGCACAGGCGGCAGGTTAGGCCGTCCGCCTTGAGTCGCCCCAGTCGGCGGGGCCGGTGCCGCCACCCTCTCCAGGATGACGACGTCGTCCTCCCTCTCCAGCCCCGGCTGGTCACCGCCGGCTTCTTCTGGCGAGGGCTCTGGGGGCCCCAGGCGCCGCGACGCGCAGTGGGGTGACCAGCAAGGCCCCCTCCGCCATCGCCGCAACCGCAGCCTCCGCTTGGGCATTGGCCGCGGCGTCGGCGCGCGCCTTCGCCGCCTCCTCCTCCTGCGCCGACTTGGCGGCGGCCGCCCTCAATGCCTCCGCCTCCCACGCCTCCCGCTCCTCCCGTGCCTCCCGCGTGTTCCGCTCCGTCGCCGCCTGAAGATCGGCACGGGGGTCCACGCGGTGGGTGGTGCTCCCGGATCCTCCCGGCGACCCAACGACAGAGGCGGCAGCAACCCACTCAAGCGACAATGGAGCCCTGGTTTTTTGAGAAAGGACAAGGATTCAAGAACTACCAGAGAAAAGAAAAAAAAAGAATACACGAAGGAGTATATACTTACGCCGACACCGTCTGCGGCTGCTTCACCGCCTTGGGGAAGCGGGCCGCCTTCGCGGCCGCCTCCTCCCGCCTGGTCGCCACTGCCCTGCCTCTGGGCTTCTTCGGCCGACTGCCGAACAAGCCCGGCGCGGCACGGCGCTTTTGCCCACCGCCCCGAGCAAGCGGCGCGGCGGAGGAACCCGTGCCGTGGCCAGGCGCCGGCTGGCGGCGTGGGACGACTTCCGCCTCGTCATCATCCGGCCAGTCGTCGAAGCTGACTCCAAGCCCGGAGCCGCCTGCCTCGCCGCCGGCTTGGCCACCACCTGCCTCGGTGTTGTCATCCATGGCGGCAGCCCCCAAGTCGGGGTCCTCCAGATCGTGCTCTGCCCGGTCGGGAGCGAATCGGTGCTCCGCGTCTGACCCGCCTGTAGGCCGAAGAAGAGGGCTCTGTCAAGACAAGCCGACTAGTCACAGTCAGCCAAAAGGAACTCGGCGACAAAACTGAGAGAGGAGAAAGGGAAAAAGAGAACATACCGTGGGCGGCGTGGAGCTCGGCAATATGGCTCCTTGCCAAACTGCCACTCTGCGGAGAGCTTGCAGTTCGCAAGGTAGTTCACCATGTGGGCCACTTCATCGTGCGGCATGTCTTTGGTGCACATCCGACTCGGATCGAGCTGGCCGCTCATCTGACAGATCAGATGAGGGCGGCTCTGGAGCGGAAGCACTCGGCGCGTGACGAAGGCGGCCAGCAGGTCGGGCGCCGATAGGCCCTCCGACTAGATCATCACCCGTAATTGGGCGACAGCCGCGGCTCCAGCCGGCGTCAGCGTCACTGCCCGATAGGACCACTGGGGCCGCCTGCCCGCCGGCGGGCCGGCTCCGTAAGGCGGAAAATTGACGTAGTCGCCTTGCGGGGCGACGTTCTTCACATAGAAGTATGACTTCTGCCAGAGCTTCACCGACTGGATCAGCGTGATGACGGGGAAGGGGTTGTCGGCTGTCACCCTCCGCATCGCGATGAAGGCACCACTCTGAGCCGGCACGCCCTGCATACGCGTGCCCAGCTTGGAGTGGAAGAACTCCCCCCAGAGCTCGAGGGTGCGGAGGATGCCGAGGTAGCCTTCGCACAAGGTGACGAAGGCGGACAGCAGCACCACCATGTTCGGGGTGAGGTGGTGCGGCTGGAGTTGGTAGAATTCAAGAAAGGAGCAGAAGAAGGCGCTCGCCGGCAGGCCGATGCCGCGCAAGAAATGCGAGCGGAGGAACTTGACGTGATCCTCATGGACGTTGGAGCCATCCCAGTCCCCGCCGTACTGCATCGCGGCGTAAGGCTAGTGAGAACGAGCGCGGCGGCGGGGAAAATAGTGGTGGAACGGTGCGGCGGCGAGACGCTGTTGTGAGGAAGAGCAGAAGGAAGAAGATGGCGGAGAGGAGAGGGGCGTGCGAGCGCCTGCCGCTTCCCCCCTCCCCCTACTTATAGCTTCGCACGGCGAAGCCGAGGAGGCGAGGCGAGGGGTGGGACGTGGGATTAACTGCACCCACTCCCCCCACGCCCCGCGATTACTGCGCCCTAAAGGCGTGGCGAAACCGCCGAAGGAAGGCGTGCGGGCGACTTTGGGCCGCAGAGAATCCGCGCCTGCGCCCGGGCGTAGGAGTGGTGGGCACCCGACCTGCGGCGACATGTCGTCGCGCGCGTGGGCTGGCAGGCTTTTTAGCCAAGGGATGCCACATGGTTCGCAGGCGGCGAGAGGCCGGCCCGCAGCCCGGTGCGCGCGCCAGCAGACTCCCGCCCTCCGACTTCAAAAAATTTCGCCAAGACGGCGCGCCCAGCCGAAGCCAGCTCCCAGCTGCCGGCTTGTCAAGATAGGAAGCTGACCGAACTTCTCGACTTCCACCCAACCTCGAAGCCCAATCAGCTTCGGGGACTATTGTCGGAGTAAATGGCCACGGGTAGCCTAACCGACTCCCCCTGGCTCCTCAAGAAATTATCAGGGGATTTAAGCCTTCGAGCAAACGAAGTACAGGGCCGCCTTCCCCCGGCTGGCTATCCCCAGGGCCGACTCCCAGAAGGTGACCCAGCCCTAGAAACATTCCCCAAGAAAGCTACGAGGTGGCCGACTCCCGGAAGCCGGCCCCAAGAGGACCGACTCCCCGAAGCCGGCCATGAAGAGCGCCGACTCCCAGAAGCCGGCCAAGACTGCACCCACCAAGACTGTGTCCACATAACGGTGATAAGACGGGGTGTGGTCGCAGTACGACCGACTACCCCCGAATCCCGGAGCAGGCATGGCCACAGGACGCCGTACGGGTCAGCCGTCTCCCGTCCGGCACGGCACTGTAGCCATGTTGGCCTCAACGTCATCCACGACAGACGCCAGTACGGCCCGCGGGCGGCGGGTCCCTTTAGCCAGAGAGACGCACTAAGGCGGCCCGGCCTCCCCTAGTCGGCCAGGGGTGTAGCTGGCCCCCAGGAGCCGGCTGCCCCCTACCTCGAAACATGTGTCACATTAAGGAGACAAGACGAGGTAAGGCTACAGTGAGAGCTTGCAAGGCAGCTACGCTGTAGCCATTCTTACCTCGACAAAGCCCTCGTCATCATGGGCGAGGCAACAGTAACCCGCCGCCGACAAGACCCCCAAGCGGTGGGGCCGGCCTGTCGACCAAGAAGCCGGCAGCCGGCGGGACCCACCAGTCAGCGGGCCCCAATGGCCGGCGGAGAAGCCGAGAAACCCAGACACTGACGGCTGGGACCCGCGCCCAGCCGGATTACTATTGTACCCCCGGGGGGTAGGCCTATATAAACCCCCCGGGGCAACCATGCAAAGGGTTGGTCTCATAGAATTACACACACCACTAAGAGAGGAAAGGAGAGCTAGCCTTGCCCTTCTTCTCCCTTTAACCCGACAGCTCAAGGAGCGTTTGTAGCTACTCACTTCGATCTAGTGATCATGCGGAGACCCCGCAGAGCAGGACTTGCGGTATTATCTCCACGGAGAGCCCCGAACCTGGGTAAGATTCGCCGGCGTGCATGCTTCGCCTCATCCCGTTTCCAGGCACCGGCAACGTCTTATTGGCTCCCACAATGATAAGCCACCCGTTGGCATATGTCGCACCTACCACCCGACAATTACATTGTGGTGTTCCAGGTGGCGTGAGTAGTGAAACTATTTCACATTGTTTTAACTGAAGGCCAAACTCGTAACTCAAATATTCGTCTCCGCAATCAAATCGTAGAAACTTCATTTTCTTGTCTGAAATTCTTTGAACTTTTCAAATGTTTCAGATTTATGTTTCATCAAGTAGATATACCCATATCTGCTCAAATCATCTGTGAAGGTCAGAAAATAATGATACCCGCTGCGAGCCTCAATATTCATCGGACCATATACATCCGTATGTATGATTTCCAACAAATCTGTTGCTCGCTCCATTGTTCCGGAGAACGGAGTTTTAGTCATCTTGCCCATAGGGCATGGTTCGCAAGCATCAAGTGATTCACAATCAAGTGATTCCGAAAGTCCATTAGCATGGAGTTTCTTCATGCGCTTTACATCAATATGACCTAAACGGCAGTGCCACAAATAAGTTGCACTATCATTATTAACTTTGCACCTTTTGGCTTCAATATTATGAAAATGTGTATCACCACGATCGAGATCCAACAAACCATTTTCATTGGGTGTTTGACCATAGAAGGCTTTATTCATGTAAACACAACAACAATTATTATCTAATTTAAATGAATAACCGTATTGCAATAAACATGATCAAATCATATTCATGCTCAACGCAAACACCAAATAACATTTATTTAGGTTCAACACTAAACCCAAAAGTATAGGGAGTGTGCGATGATGATCATATCAATCTTGGAACTACACCCAACACACATCGTCACTTCACCCTTAACTAGTCTCTGTTCATTCTGCAACTCCCGTTTCGAGTTACTACTCTTAGCAACTGAACCAGTATCAAATACCGAGGGGTTGCTATAAACACTAGTAAAGTACACATCAATAACATGTATATCAAATATAGCTTTGTTCACTTTGCCATCGTTCTTATCCACCAAATACTTGGAGCAGTTTCGCTTCCAGTGACCGGTCTGCTTGCAGTAGAAGCACTCAGTCTCAGGCTTAGGTACAGACTTGGGCTTCTTCACTTGAGCAGCAACTTGCTTGCCGTTCTTCTTGAAGTTCCCCTTCTTTCCTTTGCCCTTTTTCTTGAAACTAGTGGTCTTGTCAACCATCAACACTTGATGATTTTCTTGATTTCTACCTTCGTCGATTTCAGCATCACGAAGAACTCGGGAATCATTTTCGTCATCCCTTGCATACAATAGTTCATCACGAAGTTCTACTAACTTGGTTATGGTGAGTAGAGAATTCTGTCAATCACTATTTTATCTGGAAGATTAACTCCCACTTGATTCAAGCAATTGTAGTACCCAGCACTACAAAAAAAATACACTTCCGTGATGATACGTGTTTGTCACAGTAGGTCACGTTTTTTGTTATGCATGTACATCCATGACAAATTTATCAGAGAATCAAGATAGTCATACCTGTGTTGTCGTACAAGTGTTCCATGACATTACCAGAATTATCATCACGGAAGTGTCCACTTCCATGACGATAAATCGTGCGTCACAGAAGTGCTTTCGTCAAGGGTGACCGACACGTGGCATCCACCGTAACGGAATGCCGTTAAGCTATCAGGTCGGGCTTTGAATCCGATAACCTGTTAACAGCCCCGACCAATGGGGATTTTCCACGTGTAAAATCATCATTGGCTGGAGGAGACACGTGTCAGGTCCGCGTTGGCACAGGTGTCACTCATCCAATGGGCGAGACGCGCCTATGATATGTTGACACGTGGACCGGCCCATCAAGTTTAAATGGGCCGGACCAACTGAAGGCCCACAAGATTTTGCGGACCATAATGGGCCGGCCCAGCTAAAGGCCCACGAGATTTTCCGGACCATAATGGGCTAGCCCAGCTAAAGGCCCACAAGATTTTGCGGGCCATAATGGGTCGGCCCAGCTAAAGGCCCACAAGATTTTTGTGTGCCATAATGGGCCGGCCCAGGTAAAGGCCCACAAGATTCTTCCGGATCATAATGGGCCGGCCCAGCTAAAGGCCCACGAGATTTCGCCGACATTAATGGGCCGGCCCAGCTGTAGGCCCACAAGATTTTGAGGACCCTAGTAGGCCGGCCCATTAACTGGCTACCATGTTTTGGGCCAAATGCCGGCCCATATTTGATCCTGTCCATTAATGGCCTGCTATGCTCCGGGCCTAATAGTGGCCCATATGAGATTCGGCCCGTTAAAAGCCTACCACGTTCTGGGCCAAATTACGGCCCGGATCAGGTCCGGCCCTTTAAGAGGCTTTGGGCTCAATTATGGCCCATATCAGATCCGGCCCGTCAACTGGACACTATGCTTTTGGGCCCACTAGCTAAAGGCCCACTTAGTAATTCGGCCTGATATTAGTTTTTGGCCTGTTAAAGGCCCGTTTAACATTTCTGCCCTATATTAATTGCGGCCTGTTAAAAGCCCGTCATATAGTTGGGCCTAACTACGGCCCGGTTTGCATCCGGCCTGCTCGCAGCCGATATCTGATTGGGCCAAACAAGGACTCAGACAATTTTGGCCTGTTAAAAGCCCGTGATTTGATTCGCACAATCATGGGCCGGGGTTCATTTCGGGCTGCTGCCGGCCCGTGAGCTGTCCGGCACGTTTCAGGCCCAACCTACATCGTGATTGCATGACGGCCCGATTATGTACCATAATTTACAGTTTGGCCGGTTTACTGCGAAGACATGATATATATATATATACAGTAAAATAAATGCAGCATCGTGAATAAGAAAAAACCTAGACTATACAATAAAGAAATTACGGCATATTACATCCACTGGGCATCAAAGTTCACCACTATGATAATAAAGCACAAGCAGACAGCAGATTACATACACTGGGCATCAAAGATCGCCACCAGTGCAAATAAACACGCCGACAAAATAATATACAAAACCGACAGCACTTCAATAGAGGTCAAGAAAGGTTAGCCCTGCTGGGGAGCTGCAGCGCAAGCAGCTGAGCAAGATGATGAGACTGCGCTTGTTCAACAGTTATATCTTCCTCACTCTGAAAGATAAACAAGCAGACAAATGACAGGTTTTGCACATAAAAGTAGCAGTGCTAACAATTCATCACATTTCTTACTGACGAATAAAGTGACACAGTTTAAAATTGCATTAACACAATATGGTATTGTTCAGGTCAAGACATGGCAGGAAATGACATTGTGAAGGAGTTGGCAGCTTCACAATACCACTGGATTACAGATCAAGAACTCATAAGTATCAATGGTTAGTGTGCTGTCAATTTATACCATTTCAGATTGGCAAATAAAGAGACGGTTTAAATAATAGTAGAATGATATGACATTGCAGAATATGACATTGTGCTGTAGTGGGTTGGTTCACCACACCATTGGATTACGGATGAAGAACAGAAGCATACATGAAGTGCAAAAGAAGATCACTTGCTCTGCATAGTTTAATTTACATGGTATGAAGAAGGAACTTGGTTGTACAACTGAAAACTTAAACTAAGAAAGGACAAACTTTTGTTTATGAACTACATAATAAACTTTAAACAAGCAATTTGATGCAAACACCAAAAATAAACAGCTGTTGCAGTCATGCCTAACCAAATATATACAACAAAGTTTGAAGGCTTGAGATGGACAAACTTACATTATTGGTGAAGATAGGCTCTATAAAGCCCTTGTCCATGCTAATGGGGGGGCAATTCAAGAAGTTTACCACAGAATCTTCTTCAAAAGCATTGCCTTTATTCTACATTTTGTTAAGAGTAAATATAGATGTGATAATATACGAAAAAATGGAGAATATTTAAGATAAGATGAAGAGTGATGCTACATAACCAAGTAGCTATAAATGTAAGTGCAACGATACAGGCAAAATGTACAGCCAAGAGGAATGCACAGCTAAACTTCTTCAGTACCAACCTTATGGTAAGAGTAAATATATATCTGATGTGTAGAAAATGGAGGGCAAAGGAAAATAAGCTACAGAGTGATGGTACATGAACAACTACCTGTCATTATAAGTACACTGATAAAGGACAGCATGTACTTACAAGAACAATGCAGAGCTAAAAAAACAATGGCATTGGATATATTCTACACTAATGTAACCATTCATACAGATCAGATAATTTGGAGCGAGCAATTGATAAGCAAGCTATCATGCATACTGCTGTCACATAATGAACCAGGTATGTATGCAAGTACAGTGATACAGGACAACAGGTACTAACAAGAGCAAAGCAGCAGGACAACAGATCAGATAATTTGCAATATCCTGTCGTTCTTGTCAAACCGGAATTCTTCTTCGAGCAGATTTCCTGCAAAAAAGATCCATAAGGCACATGCGGAAAAGTAGAAGTTCAAATTGTCATGTGATTTCATAGACAATACCTCATCCTGGGAACGAGACCAGTGCATAACAAGGTTTTTCCATTCAATGTCTTCTAAATTTAGCACAGGAGACTTCACCGGAAATTCGTTTATAGACTTGTCATCAAAGTGTGATTTTCTCAGGTAACACCGATACTGCTGCAATGCTTCCTTGAAAAGCACAAGCAAGCTTTGCTCATCATGACTATCCAGATTGACCCTCGCCTAGTTACAACAATGTAATGTAAATCATTGATGTGTTCAATCAGCAGAAAACAGGAAAATAATAACCATGAATAATAGCACTTACACGTAAGTTGGACAGGAAGATGTGAAAATGGTGTTTGTCTTCACAATAATCTTCCCATGATGGGAATATATGCACATAGTCCCTAACAACATTGAAAGCATTGTATTTTAAACTGGGAATAAATGGAATGGGGTTCCAATCTGCAGGAATTGGCCGTCTCTGCAGTTGGGATAGGTCTTCGGCCGGTGGACTTGCTGTACTTTTTGCTGGAGTGGGATTTTTCTGTGGTACAGCTGGTTCTATGGCAAATGAAATCGGTATACCTTTTGATGGAGTGCAGGTCCTGTGTGGTGGGGCTAGAGGTGTGGCCAGTGAAGTATGGGTACAGTCTGCTGGAGGCGGTCCTACATTTTGTGTCACTGGTTGTACAGCCAATATAAGTGGGGTGCTGTCTGATTTCTCCGGCACCACCACGTTTTTCAAGGACTTTGCTGGTGCTCCTTCAGGTTCGGCAATCACTCTCTTCCTTTTTGATGTCTGATGCACAAGAACAGCATTTGAGTGGAAAAACATTTGAGTGGAATATGTATTGATAATGGATGGGCATGGCATCTCGACATATATGATGAGTAAACTAAGCAGATGGCGGTGCAACAAAGTAGAAGAAATGCAAGGCAACATATGCAAGATACCCGCAATCAATAAAACATTGCCAAATTAGAACAGGCACCTTGATAGGTGAACAGGACAGGCCATCTGCCTTTGATTCCTCGAGGTTAGAATAGTCATTAGGATCATATTCTGAACAAGAATCAACAGGTGGGGAGCGTATGAGTTTCATTGCATCCAGAATGGCACTCAATGCGTTGGTGCCAATTTTGTAAGTCATTGCAGTGTTTAACTTCAAGAGTGGACTACTGCTAGTGCGACACAAAGCAGCTACACAGATCATAGTGTAGATATAACGAGAAAACCTTAAGCATCAGAGTAAATTCAGCAAAGTGGAACTTGCTGGAATATATGTGCTAGTATTGCCGGTACGGCTAGAAAGGCTTCGGATACCAGCTCTCTTCAAGTGAAGGTGCGGTACTGTTAATATCAGTGTAACTCTCAAAGGCGACACAGCTCCCCGCATTTCCTTGCTATTCTTATAGGATTCAAGTGGGCAGGCCACTACAAATCCTATTCCTATGTTTACAAGATCCTACGAATCAAAGAGGCTCAAAGTGTCCATCACAACCGACCGTATAGACCTCTACACTGCAAATGTCCCTGCTCATCTTCAGTACAAGGAACATACTGTACTACTATCATACTCCCTCCGTTCCAAAATATAAGTCTTGGTAGAGATTTCCACTATGGATCACATACACATGTATCCAGATACATTTTAGAGTGTAGATTCACTCATTTTGCTCCATATGTAGTCCATGGTGGAATCTATACAAAGACTTGTATTTAGGAACGGAGAGACTACATATTAAAGAAGAACGAAAGAGGAACATGGTAAAGAAGAGCAAGAAGATTTTGGATAATAAAATGTTGGTTGCGCAGCGCCCACACATGATGAACCAGAGCGCATTAAGAATGCAACTCCCAGCTGTCTCTCAACCATTTCAGGCGGTTGGATGAAGATCCTATGTCTCCTAACCCTTCTTCTTCCTCGTCTCTGATTCTTCCCATACAGAACACTGCACGGGCCGCCGGCCGGACCACCGGCTCCCACCGCCTGTGTTGCTCCACCACCCCCCACCCCCGCCCCAACTCCACCCATGTCGAGTTTTCTTTGTTCGGCGAGGCCCCACAACCACCCGAGCCCCTTCGATCGCACCGGCGAACTCCGGCGAGCTTTGAAAAATCGACTAACCCAATTTTGAAATTTAGTCTACTGTGATTTAACTAGTGTGGAATATAAAAGGGGAAAACCATAAGCATTGGGAGTATAGTGTTGAGCGTGCCATGGCGGATCTGAAGGTGCAAACCGGACAAAGGCAATTTCGCAACCAAGACAAGAAATCAGAGTAAAGCAGTGGCGATCTATTTTCTTGTTGTGATAAATAAGTTGAGCAGATAGGAAAGAGTACCGCCTCTGGTGCGGCGCCGTGTATGCATATGCTGAGAATTTGACGGTGCTGCGGTAGAGATGGCTGTCAGCGGCGTGGAAGCAGATCTAGGAGGGTAGACGGTGGCTGCGGGGTGCGATGGACGAGACGGTCGTAGGAGCGGCACCGGCAAGGTGGACAACGGCGGGGATGAAGCAAGAGGACGGGATGCAAGGATCCCGGTCCGAAGCTGTGGATGAGAGAGGTCGATCTCTTGTAATGGACGGCGGCGTCGGGGTATCAGCTCCGGCATGGTGGAGGAGGACGGCGGTGGATGGGGTGGCGGATGGCGGCGGACGGAGGAGGGTGGGGTGGAGAGGGTGTTTTGGCGCCGACAGAGTACGAATGGGGAAAAGGGAGGTAGAGAGGAAGGGGGGAACCATGTATTCAGGGCGCGCTTGTCTCTAATGCGAGGAAATTTACAAACTTAGCCCCCGTTTCAAATTTCTACTACATCACAGCAACATTAGTCGGTTGGGGATAGGACGGTAATCATACACCGAATATTTACCGACGAGAGTTTGTTTTTGGCGCCCACCGTGTATGAATATGAATCGGGGAGGGAGTCGATTTCGGCCGAGGACACACTGTGTTTTGGCGCCCACCGTGTATGAATCCGGGTGAGAGGCGGTTATGTCATGTTTGGGTGAAATTACAAACCTATCCCTATCGAAACCTATAGAAATCCAGCAGATATGCTTTGCGTGGCAGGGATAGGCAGTAGTGATTTGCATCTTGCAGATTTTGGTTTCGGGCGATTACTGCGACTTTCCCCGCTTCGTTCAAATTTTGCAGAGTGCACGTTTACCGTGCCAACTCAATTCGAATCCCATTTGTATTCTATTTTTTCGGGCGGGATCCATTTTCAATTGGAATTACATTCTATATACATCATTTTTTTATATATACATTCAAACGCACAACACCATTTATACATAAATATGGTTTACAAATGGCATGATCTCAGATTCATAAGGTTATATCCATCAATTTGGATTTTCAAATATTTGAAACCAATTTATGTTGAAATCCAATGTATGCATTCCTCGCTAACTGTCTCCAATTAATGTGTGTTTCATGCGGTTTTTTTTACTTGTCAAACATGTATAATGTGTTTCACGCACGCAACATATAGTGTAATCCCGTTTAGACATTAATTGCATATAAACCATGCATTGTTTGTAATTGAAGAATCTATTGATCACCAATATTGATAAACTATATAACATTACACGTGTGCCAAAATTCAAATGAATATGCATGTTTGATACACCAATTTGCGTTATGATATTATCGATGTCGTGATCTCCAGTTTAAATATTTGAACCCCCTGTAATCCAGATATTCGTCTCATATAGCTATCACTCATGCTTATATAGGACTATCTCTCTGGACCTATACGCGTTCATCGTCTCTCAGGTATCTCTCGTGCTACCTCTATGTCGACAATGATCTTTTATCTTCGTAACACACTGACGGTACTCTCTCCCTCGACCTTCATCACTCTATCTCTCTCTAAGTATATCTCGCTCCCTGCTATGTGTCTCTAACTATGATTCTCCATGTGGAATCTCTTTCTCTCACACAAACACAAAACTTTGTCTCCCGGGGTCTCATTTCTCTCTACTATTCCCATGTGTGCCACTCGCACACCCCTCATACAGAGATGTCTTTCGCTCCTTAGATATGAGAACCTACGACTCTTCCTCTTCAATATCTCTTTCTCACACACAAACACAAACTCTGTCTCCCAGGGTCTCATATTTCTCCATTGTTCTCTTGTATGTCGCTCACACACACCCTCTCTCCCTAGAGATATCTTGCGTTCCCTCGTATGTCTCTCTAGCTATCACTCTCGTTGGGAAATATCTTTCTCTCCCGCAGACACAAAACTCCGTCTCTCTGGATCTCATTTCTCTCTGATATCTGTTTGTATGTGACTCACATGCACCCTCTCTCTATCTCTCTCACACCCACACACATAACCCAGCCTTCTGATCCACTCGACTCCTATCTCTAACGCACACTAGCTAGCATCTTTATCTTTCTATTTATCTGTTTCTCCATCAACCGCCTTTCTCGCCCTCACTCTTGATTCCTATCACGCACACTACATATGTTTCTCTCTACATGCAGTCAAGTGCCCTCTCACACACATATATAACTTCACCCTTTGAACCACCCGACGGTCATCTCCAACACCCAAACTAGCGGATGTCCCTCTAGCTAGCATCTCCATCTCTGTATCTATCTGTAGTTTCTCCGTCAACATTTCTTTCTCGCACGGAGTCTTGCTTCCTATCACCCACACTATATATGTCTCTCCATACATATGCATTTATAAGTTGGTCTCTTTTGCACAATCATTGCGCCTCACTCCCTCTGCTCGCCATAGATGCATGCTCCAGCCCACGCCACTATCTCTTAAAGACAAAAACACATGCTCAATTGTCGGGCCTTCTTCCCTGCATTCTCACATGCATGCATATTGTCATACCGATCTGTCTCTCCCATGTCGTTGATCTTATGACTTATGTCTTCTTTCTTTTATCTCGATCATGCGCGCGCTCGCACACACACATCCCACGTATACATGTATACCTCTCACACATGCACGTTCAAGGTCTCTATGTCTCCATACTTTTAATTACCCTCAATCCTAACGCCACATCGAATCGTTCTCCTCTTTTGTGCACATAACTTCCGCTTGGATGGGTAAAACACGCACTCACACTTAACAACCTCCTTCTAGCTACCCCACCCCCGCCTCACACTCTTCCCCTATATCCCCGAAACCAATAAGACCATCCCTTTGTTTAATTCCCGCCTACATGCACCATCGATATATAGTAGTCTTCCTCGGTGTCTCTCGAACAAACACGTTCTCTCGATGTCGACTCCTCTCACGCGCACACACCTTCTCTTCCCTCTCTAAGGGCATTTTCTCTCTCGCACCCCATCGTTGGTGGCCTCTGCCATACACATCACCCCTCTATGATGAAGCCATGCACACTTTAATTACATCCTCCACAGAGGACCCC